>NC_060173.1:28325703-28490703 GCF_021184085.1 Oncorhynchus gorbuscha | reverse complement strand
CGGGCTGCGGCGTTCTGGATGAGTTGTAGGGGTTTAATGGCACAGGCAGGGAGCCCAGCCAACAGCGAGTTGCAGTAATCCAGACGGGAGATGACAAGTGCCTGGATTAGGACCTGTGCCGCTTCCTGTGTGAGGCAGGGTCGTACTCTGCGGATGTTGTAGAGCATGAACCTACAGGAACGGGCCACCGCCTTGATGTTAGTTGAGAACGACAGGGTGTTGTCCAGGATCACGCCAAGGTTCTTAGCGCTCTGGGAGGAGGACACAATGGAGTTGTCAACCGTGATGGCGAGATCATGGAACGGGCAGTCCTTCCCCGGGAGGAAGAGCAGCTCCGTCTTGCCGAAGTTCAGCTTGAGGTGGTGATCCGTCATCCACACTGATATGCCTGCCAGACATGCAGAGATGCGATTCGCCACCTGGTCATCAGAAGGGGGAAAGGAGAAGATTAATTGTGTGTCGTCTGCATAGCAATGATAGGAGAGACCATGTGAGGTTATGACAGAGCCAAGTGACTTGGTGTATAGCGAGAATAGGAGAGGGCCTAGAACAGAGCCCTGGGGGACACCAGTGGTGAGAGCGCATGGTGAGGAGACAGATTCTCGCCACGCCACCTGGTAGGAGCGACCTGTCAGGTAGGACGCAATCCAAGCGTGGGCCACGCCGGAGATGCCCAACTCGGAGAGGGTGGAGAGGAGTATCTGATGGTTCACAGTATCGAAGGCAGCCGATAGGTCTAGAAGGATGAGAGCAGAGGAGAGAGAGTTAGCTTTAGCGGTGCGGAGCGCCTCCGTGATACAGAGAAGAGCAGTCTCAGTTGAATGACTAGTCTTGAAACCTGACTGATTTGGATCAAGAAGGTCATTCTGAGAGAGATAGCGGGAGAGCTGACCAAGGACGGCACGTTCAAGAGTTTTGGAGAGAAAAGAAAGAAGGGATACTGGTCTGTAGTTGTTGACATCGGAGGGATCGAGTGTAGGTTTTTTCAGAAGGGGTGCAACTCTCGCTCTCTTGAAGACGGAAGGGACGTAGCCAGCGGTCAGGGATAAGTTGATGAGCGAGGTGAGGTAAGGGAGAAGGTTTCCGGAAATGGTCTGGAGAAGAGAGGAGGGGATAGGGTCAAGCGGGCAGGTTGTTGGGCGGCCGGCCGTCACAAGACGCGAGATTTCATCTGGAGAGAGAGGGAGAAAGAGGTCAGAGCACAGGGTAGGGCACTGTGAGCAGAACCAGCGGTGTCGTTTGACTTAGCAAACGAGGATCGGATGTCGTCGACCTTCTTTTCAAAATGGTTGACGAAGTCATCTGCAGAGAGGGAGGAGGGGGGAGGGGGAGGAGGATTCAGGAGGGAGGAGAAGGTGGCAAAGAGCTTCCTAGGGTTAGAGGCAGATGCTTGGAATTTAGAGTGGTAGAAAGTGGCTTTAGCAGCAGAGACAGAGGAGGAAAATGTAGAGAGGAGGGAGTGAAAGGATGCCAGGTCCGCAGGGAGGCGAGTTTTCCTCCATTTCCGCTCGGCTGCCCGGAGCCCTGTTCTGTGAGCTCGCAATGAGTCGTCAAGCCACGGAGCGGGAGGGGAGGACCGAGCCGGCCTGGAAGATAGGGGACATAGAGAGTCAAAGGATGCAGAAAGGGAAGAGAGGAGGGTTGAGGAGGCAGAATCAGGAGATAGGTTGGAGAAGGTTTGAGCAGAGGGAAGAGATGATAGGATGGAAGAGGAGAGAGTAGCGGGGGAGAGAGAGCGAAGGTTGGGACGGCGCGATACCATCCGAGTAGGGGCAGTGTGGGAAGTGTTGGATGAGAGCGAGAGGGAAAAGGATACAAGGTAGTGGTCGGAGACTTGGAGGGGAGTTGCAATGAGGTTAGTGGAAAAACAGCATCTAGTAAAGATGAGGTTGAGCGTATTGCATGCCTTGTGAGTAGGGGGGGAAGGTGAGAGGGTGAGGTCAAAAGAGGAGAGGAGTGGAAAGAAGGAGGCAGAGAGGAATGAGTCAAAGGTAGACGTGGGGAGGTTAAAGTCGCCCAGAACTGTGAGAGGTGAGCCATCCTCAGGAAAGGAGCTTATCAAGGCATCAAGCTCATTGATGAACTCTCCGAGGGGACCTGGAGGGCGATAAATGATAAGGATGTTAAGCTTGAAAGGGCTGGTAACTGTGACAGCATGAAATTCAAAGGAGGCGATAGACAGATGGGTAAGGGGAGAAAGAGAGAATGACCACTTGGGAGAGATAAGGATCCCGATGCCACCACCCCGCTGACCAGAAGCTCTCGGGGTGTGCGAGAACACGTGGGCGGACGAAGAGAGAGCAGTAGGAGTAGCAGTGTTATCTGTGGTGATCCATGTTTCTGTCAGTGCCAAGAAGTCGAGGGACTGGAGGGAGGCATAGGCTGAGATGAACTCTGCCTTGTTGGCTGCAGATCGGCAGTTCCAGAGGCTACCGGAGACCTGGAACTCCACGTGGGTCGTGCGCGCTGGGATCACCAGATTAGGGTGGCAGCGGCCACGCGGTGTGGAGCGTTTGTATGGTCTGTGCAGAGAGGAGAGAACAGGGATAGACAGACACATAGTTGACAGGCTACAGAAGAGGCTACGCTAATGCAAGGAGATTGGAATGACAAGTGGACTACACGTCTCAAATGTTCAGAAATATATATATCAACATAACCTGAAAGGACGCTAGGCAAGGAAGAAGCCACTGCTCCAAAACCGCCATAAAAAACCCAGACTACGGATTTCAACTGCACATGGGGACAAAGATCGTACTTTTTGGAGAAATGCCCTCTGGTGCACTTCACAAAATAGATGGCATCATGAGGGTGGAAAATTACGTGGATATATTGAAGCAACATCTCAAGACATCAGTCAGGAAGTTAAAGCTTGGTTGCAAATGGGTCTTCCAAATGGACTATGACCCCAAGCATACTTCCAGTAGTTGTGTCAAAATGGCTTAAGGACAACAAAGTCAAGATATTGGAGTGGCCGTCACAAAGACCTGACCTCAATCCTGTAGAAAATTTGTGGGCAGAACTGAAAAAGCATGTGTGAGCAAGGAGGCCTACAAACTTGACTCAGTTACACCAGCTCTGTCAGGAGGAATGGGCCAAAATTCACCCCACTTATTGTGGGAAGTTTGTGGAAGGCTACCTGAAACGTTTGACCCAAGTTAAACAGTTTAAAGGCAATGCTACCAAATACTAATTGAGTGTATGTGAACTTGTGACCCACTGGGAATAAAGAGGTGATCCTAACTGACCTAAGACAGGGGATTTTTACTCGGATTAAATGCCAGGAATTGTGGAAAACAGAGTTTAAATGAATTTGGCTAAGGTGTATGCAAACTTCCGACTTCAACTGTATATCATAGGATCTTAGTATCAATTTGTTGGAAGGACACCATTTCTATTAGTAGTAGCCCATTAACAGTAATCCAACTCTGCCTGTACTAATGCCAATGGCTCAATACAAACATATTCACATCAGAGAGAGAGCGAAAGACAAACAAATATATGAACTCATATGCATTAAGGTTGACGGATTCACTAGCTCCTCTCTATGTCCATTAGCCTGTTGTGGCACTGATGGATAAAGTCTGCGTCTCAAATGGCACCCTATTCCCTATATAGTGCACTACTCTTGACCAATGGCAGTAAATAGGGTGCCATTTGGGAGGGCCCAAAGAGTACAGAAGCATTACCATGGGACACACATATACATCAGGTCTCATGAGTAGATAATTGACAGATGAAGCGTGTAATGGTAATGTTGTTCTCCGAACTGAATGGAGCCAGAGACCTTTAATAGATCCCCTGCAGACAGCTAATGTCTAGTGCTACAGATTGGTCCCATTAGAAGAGATCCTACTAGATCCATATGACCACACAACCAATCAGACGAGGTTAGTCTGCTGTAGGCCAATAGAGATGAAGCTTAGAGGTCAAAGGTGAGGGTGTTTTGACAAGACACATGATAAAACTTGTTTCAGAAGTGATGCTCTTTACTCATAAAAACGCTTAGTTTCCACCATCAATAAAGTGGCCCTACAGTCATAGAAACAGCTTTGGCACAAACTCTGGCATTAGCTCCCAGTGATGAACAGTTCATTGAGCTGCCCTATATGACCTTGTCTAGCTATCTGCTTCGCTCTGCTGCTTATGGATGAGAGCATTAGGCATGTCAGCCAGATAAAGTAATGATATGATAATTAAATGGGCTTCTGGGCACATCACCACCTCTGACAGTAGGTCTATTTCTCATACATTCATCATCAACCCTGCTGCCCAGAAGGATGAAGTCATATGCTGCACCTCTTCACTCATATCTATGAAATCCTCTTAGTTCTCAATGTTATTAAACAACCGAAAATGGGTTTGCACACCTCCTAGGCTAAATAGGTCTGGACTATTAACAAGCTTCATTTATATGCATGCAGCAGTGTTTTGACATTATAACAGGTCAGGCAAGTGTTGGCCTAATTATTCAAACGCCTCTTTTGAGTTACTTGATAACACATTCTCTTCAGCAATTACGTCCTGGCAAGAGGTTGAGATGGTTATGCAAAAACATGCTGAAAGGAGAGGAGGTAAAGTGGAGTGGTTTCTATTCAGGAAAGAGTGAGAGAGCGGGAAAGAGAGGTGGGAGAGAAGAAAAAGACCCTCGACTGTTCAACAAAAGACCTGACCCTATGAGTGTCATCAGTGTTTGCAACAGAAGCACAATGCAGCTGAATGTTAATGCTATAGTAGCCTCCACTCTACTCTGCAGGAGAGCTAGCCTATTGTGAGCGGAGTGGAGCTAGATGACTGAATGTTAATGCAGGTGTAGAGTGCCTGATGTTGGCACAGAGAGGGACGCCGTTCCTGAGCCCTATTCAAATACACATATACTGGGTAGAAGAGTAGGCTCTACACACGTACGTGCACATGCACACACACACTAGAGAAGAGGGTCATTGGGTATTAGGAACAGTATAGCTTTTGTCCTGACTGGAATTCCTCTTCACATCCGCTGGTGCTGGTTGTCAGTTGACCACCATCGTCATGGTGACTAAATGGGGTTAGATGTAGCAGAAAAAAGTTTGTTAATTTCGAGGATCTCAGACAGAGTGGAATGGCTGGCCCTGGTTCAAGGACAGAGGGATTTACACAGACACAAGTCCAGGGGGGAGTGCTCTTTCTGGGCATCGCCAAGACTGTTAGGCCCTAACACAAGGATCTCCATGAACACTGACACTCAGCCATGGTCGAGGTTAGAGTGCTACTTGCAATGGAGAGGAACATGGAAGGGGGGGGCAAGAGGAGAACAACAGAGGGAAGAGAAACTTGGGTCCGCACACGCACATACACACAAACTAAACGTTTCTCCTAGTTGAACTCCCTGGGCAGTAGTGTGTCCAACATCTTATTTTTGGCTCTGCCCAGTGACTGTTGACTCTGATAAACTAGCACCATTATATTTCACTCCCCCATCTCAAACTGCAGCCATTTTATTCCAATCTCCCAACTCACACTGAGGCCATTAAATTGCCCTCCACTCCCACGCCATTCTCCCTCTGCCTTTGCTCTCTGTGTTAATGATAGAACAAGACAGACCCACACCTCACACACACAGACAGACTCACACCTCACACACAAAGACAGACGCATGCACACACAAAGACAGACGCATGCACACACACAGACAGACGCATGCACACACACAGACAGACGCATGCACACACACAGACAGACGCATGCACACACACAGACAGACTCACACCTCACACACACAGACAGACGTATGCACACACACACACACACACAGACAGACGCATGCACACACACAGACAGACTCACACCTCACACACACAGACAGACACATGCACACACACACAGACAGACTCACACCTCACACACAAAGACAGACTCACACCTCACACACAAAGACAGACTCACACCTCACACACAAAGACAGACTCACACCTCACACACAAAGACAGACTCACACCTCACACACACAGACAGACGCATGCACACACACACAGACAGACGCATGCACACACACAGACAGAAGCATGCACACACACAGACAGACGCATGCACACACACACAGACAGACTCACACCTCACACACACAGACAGACGCATGCACACACACAGACAGACGCATGCACACACATAGACAGACTCACACCTCACACACACAGACAGACGCATGCACACACACAGACAGACTCACACCTCACACACAAAGACAGACTCACACCTCACACACACAGACAGACGCATGCACACACACAGACAGGCGCATGCACACACACAGAAAGAAGCATGCACACACACAGACAGAAGCATGCACACACACAGACAGACGCATGCACACACACCTCCAAAACACCCTTGGATTAACTTGTCATTTTAAACTACTGTGTCTATTTTCTGGCCCAAACTCCTGCAGAAATCAATGTGGAATATGGAGGCTGAAAAGCCATTAAAAGCAGAGTGATGCCACCAATGGTGAATACAACCCAGGAATCTGCAATCACTGACATTCTCCATTCAGTCTATATATCAGTGTGATTGCAGGCCCTAATGGGTGCTTTACTGTGGACTCTAATGGTGAGGTGGAAATGAGTATTATGTATGTATCTGTTTATGAGCTGGTGTAAGCAGTTGGCCCGGGATCCAGGTTTCTCATGCATAACGTCTATGCAAAGCAGCAGATGCAGCCGTGAATCTCCTTTCACACTGAGGAAGGATCTATGAAATATAGAGCTGTAGATTATACTCTGTAGACAGAGTGCTTCTCCAGGGAGTTCAAAAGAGGCTCTCTGGAGTTTTACTGAGAGAAAAGAGAGACAGTTGTGTGTCACAAACAGTTGAACCCAAGGATTCAGAAGCCAGCTACAACGGGTTCATATAGACCAATCTGTAATGGCAGATTAATTGTTCTGTACCAAGCAGTTCCTGTTCAGTTTAATGATGATCTACACGCTAAAAGGCTACATTCCTTCATTGCCATTTGAGAATAACTTAGATGAGTGGAGATCACCATTCAAACACATAGGCGAAGCAATGAGAACAGATATTATAGATTAGCTCACACACACACGCACGCACGCACACACACACACACACACACACACACACACACACACACACACACACACACACACACACACACACACACACACACACACACACACACACACACACACACACACACACACACACACACACACACACACACACACACACACACACGCACGCACGCACACACGCACACACGCACACACACACGCACACACGCACACACACACGCCTTAGGTTTTCCCACACTTCCAACCACCCAGAGATGATCTTTAATCAGTGATTTCCAGCAGGGCTGTTCATGCGCTGACAGGCTAGTCATGTAGCAGGCTAATGCATTATGTCAGCCTGCCTGCATGCATCCGCTGTGTCTCTGCTTAGATGTAATTGGCTGTCTGACAGTCCTCTATGGACCTGTAGGCCACTGATTACACTGATGGGGTTGGTGGCAGGAACTGTAATGTGACCAAATACATGTTGTGACAGAACAAATCAGTTGGACGGGCATTTGATTTCCAGAGGAGGCCTGTTTTTTCATGGGACCTCCTATGTGTGCACGCGCTTGCACTCATTTTTAAATGGGGTTTTTAGTAAAGACCACAGGCAGCTCATGAGTCTTAAGTTAGGGGAAGCTTACAATTTATCCCTCTGTTTCTACCGATCTGCATGCCAGTTCTGAATATTTATATATGCACATTTTTGTGGAACAGTTACATTTCAATAATAACATTTTTGTTTCTCAAAATCATTGTCATGTGGTTAATCATAAAAATCTGAAGTAAAATGATACAAATTTAAAAGTTAAAATTCAACTATGGCTAGAGCACTAGCCTCTGCTATATAGACACATTGATACACTGGGACCCATTGGTGGCTAAATAAATGATTGTCTAGAACTCAGTGAAAGCCTATATACTAATGCAGCAGTAGGCCTATAACCTCCATCACCAACTAAGTCAAATACAAAGGCCTAAAGTCAACAAAGAAAAAAAGTAGAAAATATACTGATGAAAGTTCTGGTTCTTTTAATCGCATTAATCTCTCTTCTCCGCCTGTCTGCCTCCCTTTCTAGCTGTCTTGACTTGAGCTATTGCTAGTGAAGCTCAACATTGTACCAAATTATCACAGGGTCCGGCCCGAAGCCGTCTCTAACAAACTCTCAACAGTGTATCAACTAGCCTATTCCGGGACCTCGAAGCTTCCTGCGCCAGTGCGCTCGGGACAAAAAGCAGTTTTTTATGAAATCATCAGATCATGATATTATGTTCTTTCACACAGAGGCTTGGTGATTATTGAGGTCAGGAGCGTTGGAAAGATTTTTCAAACACTGAGGAACGATCTTTCACAATGGATGTTAGAAACAGATTTTGTTGACTTGTGTGAGGCGAAGAACAAAATGGTGGTGTACCAGTTAAGACAATCAGAAAGAAGACATTGCCAAATGGGCACTTATGGAGGCATTCATATCTTCAACACCCCCCCCTTCTTCTTGATGCAACATTTTAAAATTATACTCAAAACACATTCTCTTCACACATATTTTAGATGCTTTCACTGACAGCCGCTACTCAATCAGCTAGACCTATTGCCACGTGTAATAACCAAATTGTGGGCTTCCCAAACACACTTGTGATTTGAAACAATCCACAGGTATTTTTAATAAAGAAGCTAATGATCATCTGTGGCTAAGTCATGCTCCCTGTTGAAGTATATTGAACGATTTTATTTAGACAGGAGTAATTACATAATGTTGATTAAACATTGATTTACTTTAGTGTAATGTCTTCTTTCGAATTCGCAAGAGCAGCAGATACATGTTCTACACATACTGAGACAGAGGGGAGCTGTTTCACTTGCTCGGATGCTTAAACTGAGATTGATGCGTCTTTCTGTCGGCGCGTGTATCGGTCAAATAAATTATCTATATTTCAATATTTTATTTGGATGGGCTAGGCCCCCTAAGGCCCTCCCATAATATCGACCCACGTGTGGTTACTGAAGCAGCAAAGTCCCACTAACCGCAAACCAGATGGGATGGCGTATCGCTGCTAAATGCTGCAGTAGCCATGCTGGTTAAGTGTTCCTTTGAATTCTAAATAAATCACAGACATTGTCACCAGAAAAGCACCCCCACACCATCACAACTCCTTCTCCATTCTTCATGGTGGGAACCACACTCACAGAGATCATCCGTTCACCTACTTTGTGTCTCACCAAGACACGGCGGTTGGAACCAAAAATCTCAAATTTGGACTCATCAGACCAAAGGACAGATTTCCACCGGTCTAATGGCCATTGCTCGTGTTTCTTGGCCAAGCAAGTCTCTTCTTCTTATTGGTGTTCTTTATTATTGGTTTCTTTGCAGCAATTAGACTATGACTGCCTGATTCACGCGGTCTCCTCTGAACAGTTGATGTTATGATGTGTCTGATACTTGAACTCTGTGAAGCATTTATTTGGGCTGCAATTTAAGAGGCTGGTAACTCTGATGAACTTATCCTCTGCATCCTTCTTGACATTTTCCAGATTGACAGACCTTAATGTCATAGAGTAATGATGGACTGTCATTTCTCTTTGCTTTTTTGAGCTGTTCTTGCCATAATATGGACTTACCAAATCGGGCTATCTTCTGTATACCACTCCTACCTTGCCACAACGCAACTGATTGGCTCAAACGCATTAAGAAGGAAAGAAATTCCACAAATTAACTTTAAAGAGAGGCACACTTGTTAATTGAAATGCATTCCAGGTGACTACCTCATGAAGCTGGTTGAGAGAATGCCAATAGTGTGCAAAGCTGTCATCAAGGCAAAGGGTGGCTACTTGGAAGAATCTCAAATATAAAATATATTTTGATTTGTTTAACACTTTCTTGGTTACTCCATGATTCCACATGTGTTATTTCATAGTTTTGATGTCGTCACTATTATTCTACAATGTAGAAAATAGTACAAATAAAGAAAAACCCTTGAATGAGTAGGTGTGTCCAAACCTTTGACTGGTACTGTATTTGTATATGTGAGGGGGAGTGGTAAACAAAGGAAGTCACTGTAGTTCGTTCCTGTTCAAGGAATGCTGCAGGATAACCTTGAGGAGGACACCTGGTTTTGTTGTGAAGGGAATGTAAATTCATGTAAATTACATGTAAATGTTTCTGTCCATCCTCAACTCTACCCTGCACTTTAGAGATGGCTACCCTATGTAGAGTACATAGTCATTGAACACTGGTCACTTCACTAATGTTTACATACTGTTTTACCCACTTTATATGTATATACTGTATTCTAGACTTATCCTCTGTAAATACTGGTATACATCACTTTTCTATTCACATACTGTCTATACATACCATTAACACATGTATGTATAGATGGCATTTGGATGATTAGTGTTACAGTGCTATTTGGGTTGTTAACTGGTTTCGTTCCGAACATCTCTTGACTTCTTTATAAAAAATGTTTTTAAAGTAAAAAAAATATAGTATTATTTGTGTACTTGTTTGACATTTTACTGCATTGTTAGGCGCTAATGACAAACATTTAGCTAAACTGTGTACACGACCAATAAACTTTAATTTGACAAACATTGAATCCTTATTCAAATGCACATTGGATGCTGAAATAGGAGTAAGGTTTGGGACTGGGGACATGAAACAGAGCTTTGGCAGAAAGTGGATGTGAATGGGAGAATTAATGAAGATGTTTTCAGAGCCTTTGTGCGCTATACTCTACATGAAGTCACTAGCATAATCCCCACTGCATTTCTGAATTCCTGGATATTTTTTGGAATGTAAATATTTTTTGACAATCTCCATTTGAACATATTTCTGTTGAAAGTCCACAGTTTACTATGAAGGGAGGTGTTGAGTATTCAAACACACACAGAGCGTGCCAAAACAAAAGCCTTTGATGGTGGTAATCAGACAAAGCATGCCATGTCTTCAGAAATCCACATAGCCAGTTGAAAGCTAGCCCCCCCCTCCTCTCTCTCTCTCTCCTAACACACTGTGTCATTAGTCTACTAAGACAATTCAATGGCTAAACTTTTAAAAAATGTCCCTTCGTAGCAGATTTGAAATAACTTTTCCCCATTCTGTGAATTAATATTACTATTAAGACACTGTCTCCAACTTGCCATCTAACAGAGAACACTTCATCAGCTCTCTGCATGTCTCATACTATTTCACATTCACAAACTTCTCATTCTGATATTAGACTGCTGAAGGTCAGGGAGTTATACTGTGTGTATTATTGCTTTCGTGTGTGTGTATGTGTTTGGTGCTTGGGCATGCTGAGTGTGTCTCTGGTCTCCAGTGTGTTTGTGTGTGTGCCTGGGACGTCTGTGCCCCCGGGCTGTTCTCCTGCTGTGACGAAGCAAAGGGCGGGGGGGGTCAAACACACACCCCGCCCCCAACCCCCTCCGACAACGTACACCCAAACACAGATTTGAGAGGAAAAAGAAACGCTGCTGTGCCGAATGGGCTTTAATGTTATTTCTGCTTCCTGAATTACAGAGCCCTCCCCCTCCCTCGCTCTGCCTCGGGGCTCGACTCCAGACTACTGCTATCCCTCTTACTGTCTCTCGCTCTTACTATCCCCTCTCACTCACTTCTATCTATTCAATCCTCTTCTGGCTCCCATTTCACCGTGCCTCTCTATCTCAGCATCACTCTCTCTCTCTATCCCTCTCCTTCTATTGATCTCAAATCCCCCTTAGCCTCTCATGCCTTTTATTCCAATTGTTTCTATTGAACTTTATTCAATTCAAGGGTCTTTCTTGGCATGGGAAACATGTGTTAACATTGCCAAAGCAAGTGAGGTGGATAATATACAAAAGTGAAATAAACAATACAAATTAACAGTAAACATTACACATACAGAAAATGATTCTCTATCTTCCCATGCTCTTCCTAGATTACATCGCAATACGTTTTTCTGTCAACTTTACTACACTGCCAACTTTACTATACTGCCAACTTTACTACACTGCCAACTTTACTACACTGTCAACTTTACTACACTGCCAACTTTACTATACTGCCAACTTTACTATACTGCCAACTTTACTACACTGCCAACTTTACTATACTGCCAACTTTACTATACTGCCAACTTTACCATACTGCCAACTTTACTATACTGCCAACTTTACTATACTGCCAACTTTACTATACTGCCAACTTTACTATACTGCCAACTTTACTACACTGCCAACTTTACTATACTGCCAACTTTGCTATACTGCCAACTTTGCTATACTGCCAACTTTACTACACTGCCAAGTTTACTACACTGCCAACTTTACTACACTGCCAACTTTACTACACTGCCAACTTTACTACACTGCCAACTTTACTACACTGCCAACTTTACTACACTGACAACTTTACTACACTGCCAACTTTACTATACTGCCAACTTTACTACACTGCCAACTTTACTACACTGCCAACTTTACTACACTGCCAACTTTACTACACTGCCAACTTTACTACACTGCCAACTTTACTATACTGCCAACTTTACTACACTGCCAACTTTACTATACTGCCAACTTTACTATACTGCCAACTTTACTATACTGACAACTTTACTACACTGCCAACTTTACTATACTGTCAACTTTACTATACTGCCAACTTTTTTCCAGCTTTTCTTTATATCTGAAAGATATTGCCGGTATCAAAGCCAAAACTTTTATTTCTCCTGCAAACAACGTAGTAATCATTTTGGTAAAGTTGTGCCTATATTTAACAAATTACAAGTCGTATGATATGTTACGAATTGTAATTCGTACAATATGTTATGAATTTGCAATACGTATGAATTCCACATTTATTCTGGCTAACCTTAGTTAGGTGGCTAAGGTTAGCTAGGCTAGGTGTTAGGTTTAGGGATTAGGAGTTAGGTTAAAGGGTTAAGGTTAGGGGGAGGGTTAGTTAAAAAGTGAAGTAGTTGCAAAGTATATGAAAAGTAGCAAGCAGTTGCAAAGTTGCTAAAATACTAAAGTTGTCTGTGATGAGATTCGCACACGGAACCTTTGGGAGCCTAGACGTTGACATTTTATGCCCACCCATTCACGCGCCTTTCGTTTTTACCTTAAGTAACCTTCTGTCTTATGTAACCATACCAAACGTAACATTTCATACTCAATTGAGTGTCCCGGATTCTTGGTTTGATCATTCATGGAAATAAAATAGCTGAAAACATAGATGGAGAACAAGCTATCGGATGAAAAATACCGGAGCTTTGGCGCAGGTATAGCTGAGTAGCGCTAGCGGAAGTGTAAATCATAGTCCATAGATGCTGATAAGTGATTGTCCTGCGTCCCATTGTGTCATAGCTCCGCGGCTCTGACACCACCATCTGCGGGGGACGCATAGCACCTCCCCACAGGTCCCAACCAACGCGTCTCAGGTATGTATCCTCTATTCATTTGAATGTGTTGACAGTTGGAGAAATTGTTTGAGCTGTGCTAAAAATTCTAAAAAGTATGAAAGCTAACGGTCCAATATTCCACTGTTGTGCATACGTGTACACATTTTGGTAAACAGTATGATAAACCCTTAACGCCACTTGGCAAAAAATAAAATAAATGCTCCCACTTTTTATTATTTTTATTTCTATAAATCAATCAAATCAAAGTATCAATATAAAATCGTCCAAAATAATATTTAGATATATAACTGTATTGACTTTTCCCCTCACCACTATTCTATATTGCTACATTGCATTGTTCGCCACTTTGTCACTTCCCCCTCCAAAAACCCATTACCCAATGAATAAATAGAAAAAAAACATAGAGGCCATCCTCTGTCTAACACATGGCCTAAATCAGACTGCAGGAATGAAACAACGGAAGGATAAAACTATGAGAGCAGGCTAGATGTAATTATCAGACACGTCAGAGGCAGGTAACCCAAACAGCATTCTAACTCCATGAGATGGGGAGTGTAGAGAGGAAGAAGGGAGTGTGGGATGACTTAAATGGATGTTGTGTGCCTTATCTGTCATCTGCAGCACCTCTGCTCTTATTCTCGAGAGAGAGAGAGAGAGGCAAAGTTAGAGGGGGGGGGGGGGCATAGATTGTGTGTTTGTGTCTATGCCTGTGGGTGTGTGTTATGCAGTTTAATTTCCCCCTCCTCTTCCTTAGCTCAGAGGGATAATAAACCCTGAGCTTCTCCTCTCCTCTCTGCGTGCTGCAATCTGTCTTGATGGCAGACCTCTACACGGTTACCACCTGATGGATCCTGACTCTGGCCTATATCAGGATGGCCATGGAGGTCTGGGAGATGTATATTGAGGCACATGTGCATGTTAACTTCATCTGCAGGAACAACAAGCTAGCTTCTTGCTTCTGACTTAAAGTTTACAAAGTTGGCTTGGTAGCAAAGTATTGAATCCTAGTGAGCAATGTTGGATGCTCGTATAATGGTGCCTTGTGACTGTGAAACCATTAGCATGTAGCCATGTTAGTGTATAGCTAGCGCATAGCTAGCAGGTAGCTGGTGTGTAGCGGGTTGTTACTATGTAGTGTGTAGCTCCTTACCTGCGGTGGTAAGGCAGTGTTCCTCGTCACTGTTGTCCTGACAGTTGTCCTGTCCATTACACAGGAAACTGCGGTCCACACAGCGCCCGTTACGACACTTGAAGCGGGCCTCCAGGCACACCAGCGGATTACCTGCTGTGAGAGGACCACAACACAGCTCAGAGGTTAGAGGTCAGAGGATAGACGTCAGGGGTTAGGTATGTGATAAACAAACTGTAGGCATTCTTTTGTTTCATTTTTATAACCACCAGCTCCTTCAACTGAAGAGCTGGAGAAACCTAAAAAAAACTAGAAAAACCTCAAACCTTTAACACGGTCCAATTTATCAATTTATCAAAGAAATATCAAGAGGGAATTAATGAAAAAATGAAATGCATCACAGTGCATCGAGAGATACAGTAAAACCTTTTGATCTCGGTTTTTGATTAGATACACAAATCCAACTAGCATGAGAGACCTCGGAACACTTCCGATTCCTCTTTGCACTCTTGTGCTGCTTGGCCTTTGTTCCAAGCCTGAGCAGAATGAGGCTGAATTATCTTGTAAGAATATCCAGACAATTAGGCAGTAGAGACATAGTGGTCGGTTCTCAGAGCGCGGCGTTCGTAGCACAGAGCACGTGGAAGGAGCGCAGTTCCATTTAAATGGCTAGATTAGATGTGCATCAGCGTGGGGGCCTGCAGGCTAGGCACAGTGTCTCTGACGATGGAGAGTGATTGGCTCGTTAGAAGCTGCTCTGCCGAGATGGAGAGAAACAGGAACAGAGGGAGGGAGCCATGTGAGCCCACTCCCAAATCCACCACATCTATATACTACAGCTAAAGCTGGCTCCCAAATTCACCACTTCTATATACTACAGCTGAAGCTGGCTCCCAAATCCACCACTTCTATATACTACAGCTAAAGCTGGCTCCCAAATTCACCACTTCTATATACTACAGCTAAAGCTGGCTCCCAAATTCACCACTTCTATATACTACAGCTGAAGCTGGCTCCCAAATTCACCACTTCTATATACTACAGCTGAAGCTGGCTCCCAAATTCACCACTTCTATATACTACAGCTGAAGCTGGCTCCCAAATCCACCACTTCTAAAGCTGGCTCCCAAATTCACCACTTCTATATACTACAGCTGAAGCTGGCTCCCAAATCCACCACTTCTATATACTACAGCTAAAGCTGGCTCCCAAATTCACCACTTATATATACTACAGCTAAAGCTGGCTCCCAAATTCACCACTTCTATATACTACAGCTGAAGCTGGCTCCCAAATCCACCACTTCTATATACTACAGCTGAAGCTGGCTCCCAAATTCACCACTTCTATATACTACAGCTGAAGCTGGCTCCCAAATTCACCACTTCTATATACTACAGCTGAAGCTGGCTCCCAAATCCACCACTTCTATATACTACAGCTGAAGCTGGCTCCCAAATCCACCAGTTCTATATACTACAGCTGAAGCTGGCTCCCAAATCCACCACTTCTATATACTACAGCTGAAGCTGGCTCCCAAATCCACCACTTCTATATACTACAGCTGAAGCTGGCTCCCAAATTCACCACTTCTATATACTACAGCTGAAGCTGGCTCCCAAATTCACCACTTCTATATACTACAGCTGAAGCTGGCTCCCAAATCCACCACTTCTATATACTACAGCTGAAGCTGGCTCCCAAATCCACCAGTTCTATATACTACAGCTGAAGCTGGCTCCCAAATCCACCACTTCTATATACTACAGCTGAAGCTGGCTCCCAAATCCACCACTTCTATATACTACAGCTAAAGCTGGCTCCCAAATTATCCGAACACTGATCATACAGTATGTCCAGAAGACCAACCTGTGTTTAAACCACAGTGTATGTGGTTAAATAGAGAGTGGCTTCCATGACATACTGTACATTAAGGTCATGATGGGGTATTATGCCAGGGTTAGTATGGGATGGGAGGTGGTTGCTGTGGGATACTCACTGCATTTCTTCTCGTCACTCCCGTCAGGACAGTCGCTGAAGCCATTGCAACGGAACCGTCCGATAATACAGTGTATCCCGTTGGCACAGGCAAAGAACGTCGGAGCACACTTGGACTTTATCTTGGCTGTGGGGAGGAGAGGAGTGGGGGAGAGGGCGAGGGAGAGGAGGGGGAGACGCGTCTGTTATTAGGATGATGCAGAAATGACTATGGATGGATGATGCTGCAGTTGTAAATGTCTCATAATAGAGTTGAGCTGTGGGGAAAAGAGGGAAATATGAGAAAGAAGAAAGAATGAGAAGAAGGGAAAGAAGTAGAGGGAGAGAAAGGGAAGGAAGGAGAGAGAGAGAGATGAATAACAGGACAGTGAGAGAGGGGGAGACAAGGAGTGAGAGGCGAGTGGGAGGGATAGAGGGATGTGGGTCCTACCAGACAATCACTGTATGTTACAGGCTGCTGCTCACATTTCGTTCATGGCCTTAAAGGATCCTTCTTATTGAAATTCTGGTAATGGTGAGTTCTAATACATAATGTTACAAATGTAGTTCTGTTATACTAAAGGTCAGTGAATGTATCAGTTCTACTTGTCCTGCAGTACTTCTTTGCACTTTCTCTATAGACCTACCCCCCACCTTAAGAGCTACAGGTTGGAAACCGAATGGAAAGCAGTTAGGAAGGAGAGCAGACAGAAAGCAGACAGAGACAAAGAGAGAACAAAGTGGAGGGAAGCGTTAGTATAGATCCACCATCGATCAATCTAACGGAGGGTAGACGGAGAGAGGGCCAGATCTCAGTGGCTAGCCAGGAGATTGACGAGCCTCCACCCCTATCACCCAGCCCTGTTTAACCCCAGCAGCACCTAACTTTAGCTGCCTGCTTTAGACACATTGATCCCCTCTCTGGAAGAAAACACTGTGGAGAAAGTAGCTACCCCAAGCAGAGGACAGACAGGGAGACGTGTGGGGAGAAGTCAGACCAGAAAGAACTAGGTTACTTTGGATGCTTTTCAGTCCAGAGCAGACAATTACTTTCCAGGGCCTGGATAGGCGTTTTGAGAAGTGCATTGGATTTACCTAGACCCAGGGAGTCTGTCCCATAGTGTGACCCAAGCCTGCTATGGCAAGATGAGTCCATCTGGGACACTCTGCCGTGCAAATCAAAGAACCTCAGCGCATTATCTAGATTAGAAATCCACTATCTGGTGGGGGGACTGGACGGGAAGGAGAAGAGAGAAGCTAAAACCACTTATCCTTCAGAACTTCTACTTCTTAATCTGTACATAATTTATTCAACATTCAAAGTTTAATTCTCTCTGGAAAATGTATGCAAAACAAAAGCTTAGTAAATCAGACGCTATAGGAAGAGATGTAAACTTCTGTAGGTGGCATGGTCAACTCAGCAGTCAGTTGAGCAACCAGCAGTAACCAGTTAGCCACCAGTATGTGTGCACAGACACTGCATACATAACCGACGGCTCTAGTAAAACCCAGCATTACAAAGCAAGGCCTCAACCCTCTGAATCACTGACACAGGAAAGGGGTGTAGTGAGTGGGTACACAGTATATCTCTAAGCCAGCCAACACCCAAACATCTCCCTGTGTTTTCGCCACTTTGAATAACAAAGAGAATTATTATTGGCCTGTCCATGGCTTGGCACTGCGCCATTTAAAATGCCAGGGGCACACATTTCTCCCCCTACAATCCATTGTGGTAGGCTGATTTATGAGCTCTTTCAAGCTGCAGCGATTATGTGTGGAAGAAGGAGGGGTACGCAGAGCACCCGCATACTCTCTCCTCTCCTCGATGAAATGCAATCCCTCAACACTGGAGCGTCTGGTCTGCCTGTGTGTGTGTGTGTGCGTGTGCACGTTTGTGTGTGTGTGTGTGTGTGTGCACAGCCTTTGTTTACAGCCACAGCGGAGGCCCTGAGTGCTTAAAGCCCATTCTGCATGGATGGTATATCACATTCATTAAACTCTGCGGAGAAAAAAAGACATGGCTCTGAGTTGTTGTTTTTCTTCATATTTTCTCACTCTCTCTCACTTTGCTGTGGAAAACAATCAAAACAGATTGCATCTGTTTCTCACATATCATGTCTTTCTTGCATTTCTTTTGGTCTCCTAAGAAAGTGAAAAATCGAGGGAAGATTGGTTTGTGGCGACATGGATCTGAAGTCTCAATCCACTTCTTTTGTCTGCTCCTTTCCTTCATCATATACTCATACGAAGGTTAGGAGACGAGGATGCACCCCTGGAAAGGGGCCCCTTTCCTTTTTCCCGGGGTGCATCCTCGTCAGTAGTCCAACTAAATGTATTCAACTGAAATGTGTCTTCCACCTTTAACCCAAGTCCTTAATCAACATCCATGTCTTTGGCTTCCAGGGAAACCTTCCGGTTAGTGGCCCAATGCTCTTCCGCCCCTTGCCCTGTCATGGCTACCATTCCTCCTTCTCCCCCAGAACCCTAGTAGCACCAGTATGGATACCCACTGTCTGAGCCAAGCTTATATTGTCAGAATTAGTTAAACAAAATTGCATTAATGGTAATTTCAAGGCAGTTGCACAGAAACTGGATTGGTGGGGGTGTGTGGAAGGGGGAAGTTAATGTGCTTATAGCTGCATTCACATCTCATTGGGGTCACCTCGTCCTTCACAGGCAGAGCAGAGCACAGCTCTCAGGACATAAAAAAAACCAATCAAAGTTAATTAGAGAAGTTACATAGTTTTGGGTAAAAGAGGGGGAGCGGAGAGAGTAGAGGCTTTACGAAACAAAAATCAGACCCTGTTATTAAATGTCCCTGGTTTATTCCTCTGTGAAGGTGTTCTCTTTGTTTATGTTGCCCGGAATCCCTTGCTCTCCACCTCTCTAAATTTAAGTACTTTCTTGTTTCTTTTCCAGAGCATTGTCCTTCAACCTCTCCCACTCCCTCCCCCCACTCTTCCACCACTCCTATCACGCGCTCCCTCTTAGTTGAACTTCTCTAATTCTGGGCCAAGTTTTCCCCCTTCTCCTCTGAGCCTAAATAGAGGTTGTTTACAAAAAACAGCCCCAGATTTTTTTGTATGGCTTCCAAAGTCAGTTCAGCTCAGCTGTACAAAATAAAACGAATGCGCCTGCAGTCAAGTAAGGCCAATACCAGCAGGAAAATAAAATTGAAGCTTATTTACTGCATTTCTACACAATTTAAAAACTCAAAAATTACATTGCGAGAACAGCAAAAAATAAGCTAAATTTACTTCAGATGTTATTACCTTGTTGCTGTAGCTTCATTTACAGTGCATTCGGAAAGTATTCAGACCCCTTGACTTTTCCCACATGTTGTTATGTTACAGCCTTATTCTAAAATGCATTAAATAGATGTTTTCCCTCAATCTACTACACACAATACCCCATAATGACAAAGTGAAAACAGGTTTTTAGAAATGTTTGAAAATAAAGTATTTCTGTTTTTATATATATATATATATATAAAATATATATAAATAAAAATATATATATGAAAAATATATGTAAAAAATAGAAATACTTTATTTACATAGGTATTCAGACCCTTTGCAATGAGACTCGAAATTGAACTCAGGTGCATCCTGTTTCCATTGATCATCCTTGAGATGTTTCTACAACTTGATTGTAGTCCACCTGTGGTAAAAACACTGCTATGCACTAGCTACATAAGCACTGTGATTAAAACTCTAGCTTAGTTTCATGTCAAATCAAACAGCAGTTACAGTACCTAGCCCAAGTCATCTACACAGGGGTGGGAAACTCCAGTCCTCGATTGGTGTCACACTTATTCTCCATCCCCAGCAAACACAGCTGATTAATCAATTTGCATTGTAAACTGAAGATCATGATTATGTGATTATTGGAGTCAGGTGTGTTAGCTGGGGCAAAAAAGGCACCCGAGGACTGGAATAACAGCCATCTTTACCTGCCAAATGATGCCGCTGGCGCAAAGGCACAGACCCACGCACCCACACTTGATGGGTGAGTGCTTTTTCTTTGAAATCCTTCCTAAACCTTATACTAGTGAACATATGTTTGCCATAAAAGCATCTAACCAGCGAAGAGCATGATAGTTTTAGCTTTAATGAAATACTTTAGATTTTTTCCTAACAGCATCCCTCCAACCTTCTCCTCTCCTTCCAGCCAATACCTTCCCTCCTTATTTTCTTTCCCCCTCAGGACACCCCCCCCCCCCAACCCCTCCTTCCTTCCTTCTCTCCCTCGCTCCATAAGAAAATAAGTCTCTGAGCACAGGTGGACCAGATCGTGATGAGCATGCATGAGCGAGAGTGAGGAGTGACATGGAGCGGAGGGGAATAAAAGAAAATAGAGAAAAGAGAGAGAGAGAGAAAAGAGAGGAGAGGTAGAGAGAGAAACAGAGGAGAGAGAAAAGAGAGGAGAGAGAGAGAGAGAAAAAGAGAGAGAGAGAGAGAGAGAGAGAGAGAGAGAGAGAGAGAGAGAGAGAGAGAGAGAGAGAGAGAGAGAGAGAAAGAGAGGAGAGAAAAAAGGGGAGAGAAAAGATAGAGAGAGAAAAGAGAGAGAAAAGAGAGAGAGAGAAAAGAGAGAGAAAAGAGAGGAGAGAGAAAAGAGAGAGAGAAAAGAGAGAGAGAAAAGAGAGAGAGAGAAAAAGAGAGAGAGAAAAGAGAGGAGAGAGAAAAGAGAGGAGAGAGAAAAGAGAGGAGAGAGAAAAGAGAGAGAGAAAAGAGAGGAGAGAGAAAAGAGAGAGAGAAAAGAGAGGAGAGAGAAAAGAGAGGAGAGAGAAAAGAGAGGAGAGAGAAGAGAGAGAGAGAGAGAGAGCGAGAGAGAGAGAGAGAGAGAGAGAGAGGGAGGAAAAGGCTGAGGAGTTGAAAGGATATTCTCTGACCTTGCCTGTGCGTTTGTGTGGGAAGGAAAATCGATGGGTAATGGAGTCTGGGTGAAAGCAAGGAGGGCACACAGAGACAGAGGCAGTCTGCTAGGAGGTTGGGAGATCAAACTAATCAATCTGGCTCCTTCAGAGTCCTGGCCCAGTCTGACGCTGTACAATACAATAAACATCTGAGGGAGAACAATGTACAGTAGGTTGGCACTAAAGAGCAGCCTTCGGCCTTGCTCTCTCTTGGCCCTGAAACGTTAATGGAACTTTTCGATCATGCCCAGGCCAGCAACGTTCAAGCAATATTACCAACATGTGTAGAAGGGGAGCAGTGACTCCTGGACACTGTATGTCTTTGCAATGATTTTAAATCAGTCTACGTCATAAACTGTCAAGGCACTATGTGCAACCTTCTGTCAAGAAAAGTGTGTGCTATATCAAATATGTGGCGCCGAAGGAGATGGCTGCTGTTTTACAATCCCGTAACCAATTGTGCTATTGTGTATGTTTTGTCGTGTTATTTGCAACTTATTTTGTACATAATGTTTCTGCCATTGTCTCTTATGACCGAAAAGAGCTTATTGATATCAGGGCAGCGATTACTCACCCCATACTGGAGGAATTCTTCTTCCTCTACGAGTCGGGCGGGAAGGATTTACTCTAGACATGTGACAAGGCCCTCATCCCCGTCATTCGCAGGAAGAAAAGACGGAGGTATCGTGGACGACGGTCTGGGTGCCTTGTAAGGATCCGTTGCCAAGAGGGTAATCTACCTGTTCCATCTTTCCTATTAGCCAACGTACGATCAATCAATCAATAATAAAATAGATGAACTATGAGCACATATATTCTACCAACGGGACAATAAAAAACGATAATATCTTATGCTTCACCGAGTCGTGGCTGAATGACGACATGAATAACATACAGTTGGTGGGTTTTCTTTTTTTCCCGGCAGGATAGAACAGCAGCCTCTGTGAAGACAAGGGGCGATGGCCTATGCATATTTGTAAACAGCGGGTGCACGAAATCTAAGGAAGTCTCGACGTTTTGCTCGTCTGAGGTAGAGTAGCTCATGATAAGCTGTAGATCTCACCATTTACCAAGAGAGTTTACATCTATATTTTTCGTAGCTGTCTATATACCACCGCAGACTGGTGCTGGCACCAAAATCGCACTCAATGAGCTGTATACGGCCATAAGCAAACAGGAAAACGCTCATCCAGAGGCGGCGCTCCTAGTGACTTTAATGCAGGGAAACTCAAATCAGTTTAACCTCATTTCTATCAGCATGTTAATTACAGGCCTCTCATATTTTTAAGTGGGAGAACTTGCTCAATTGGTGGCTGACTAAATACTTTTTGCCCCACTGTAAGTTCAAAGATGAAAAAGCCTGGAAGGAGGAGAGATGACTAGACACGATTCGGTTGGCCATTTTATGTGTGGATTAATTGTCTGGATAGAGGACATGCATTTCAGGTAAAATAACAACTCAATGTTTATATCCCAGGACAAATTAGCTAGCAGCAGCAAGCTAGCTAAATAGGACAAATTAGCTAGCAAGTGCAAGCTAACGAGCTAAATTGCCATACATGTTTAATGCATTTTGACCTGTCCCCAAATTAATGTAATTGGTTCAGAGTTTGTTTTGATATTTTAATCTGCGTGTCGTGATCGCAGACACCAGCCACCCTAGTCATAGACTGTTCTCTCTGCTACCGCACGGCAAGCGCCAAGTCTAGGTCCAAAAGGATTCTTAACAGCTTCTACCCCCAAGCCATAAGACTCCTGAACAGCTAATCAAATGGCTACCCAGACCCCTCTTTTACGCTGCTGCTACTCTCTGTTTATAATCTATGCATAGTCACATGAACTCTACCTACATGTACATATTACCTCAAATATCTCAACTAACCAGTGCCCCCGCACATCGACTCTGTACCGGTACCCCTGCTGTTTAATTATTTGTTACTTTAATTTTCTATTTTTTTACTCAACATTTATTTGTATTTGTTTTCTTAACTTCTTAAAGCACTGTTGGTTTAAGGGCTTGTGAATATGCATTTCACTGTAAGGTTTACAGCTGTTGTATTCGGCGCATGTGACAAATTTGATGAAAACATGTTGAATGCATATTCCTTTAGAAAGCTGGTTGTGACTGGCACAGCGGTCTAAGGCAATGTATCTCAGTGCGAGAGGAGTCACTATAGTACGTGGTTCGAATCCAGGCTGTATCAAATCCGGCCGCCGTGATTGGGATTCCCATAGGGCGGCACACAATCAGCCCAGCATCGTCCAGGTATCCCTCTGGGAAAGGCCTTCCCCTCTGGGATTTACTGATGGCCACTCATTATTTATACCTCATACTTTTTCTGCCTCTATTCTCATCTCTCCCTCTTTCTCATCTCTCCCTCACTCTAATAATATAATAATAATATATGCCATTTAGCAGACGCTTTTATCCAAAGCGACTTACAGTCATGTGTGCATACATTCTACGTATGGGTGGTCCCGGGGATCGAAACCACTACCCTGGCATTACAAGCGCCATGCTCTACCAACTGAGCTACATCCTACATCCTCTCTTCTTCTCTCACCATCCTCTTTCTCTCCCACCTCTCCGTGCCCCCTTCATTAAGGCTGGGGGTTAATCTCAACTATAAGGGCCAGGTC
The DNA here is from genome assembly GCF_021184085.1 of Oncorhynchus gorbuscha. Lineage (NCBI taxonomy): Eukaryota > Metazoa > Chordata > Actinopteri > Salmoniformes > Salmonidae > Oncorhynchus > Oncorhynchus gorbuscha. The sequence continues at coordinate 28,466,585 of NC_060173.1, read as the reverse complement.
CAGTAAGCCCAGTCACCCCCTTATCTCATCTCTTCTTGCAACCCAGGCAATACAAAAAAACACAAAAAAACACAAAAAAATACAGTACCAGTGAAAGTTTGGACAACTCATTCCAGGGTTTTTATTTATTTAGACCATTTTCTACATTGTTGAATAATACATTGTTGAATAAGACATCAAAACTATGAAATAACACATATGGAATCATGTAGTAACCAAAAAAGTGCTAAACAAATCTACATATTTTATATTTGAGATTCTTCCAAGTAGCCACCCTTTGCCTTGATGACAGCGTTGTACATTCTTGGCATTCTCTCAACCAGCTTCAGGCAGTAGTCATCTGTAATGCATTTCAAATAACAGGTGTGCCTTTTTCTTCATTTGTGGAATTTCTTTCCTTCTTAATGTGTTTGAGCCAATCAGTTGTGTTGTGACAAGATAGGGGTGGTATACAGAAGATAGCCCTATTTGGTAAAATACCAAGTCCATATTATAGCAAGAACAGCACAAATAAGCAAAGAGAAATGACAGTCCATCATTACTTTAAGACATGAAGATCAGTCAATCTAGAAAATGTAAAGCACTATGATAAAATTGGCTCTCATGAGGACCGCCACAGGAAACGAAGACCCAGAGTTACCTCTGCTGCAGAGGATAAATTCATTAGAATTACCAGCCCCAGAAATTGCAGCCCAAATAAATACTTCAAAGTTCAAGTAACAGACAAATCTTAACATCAACTGTTCAGAGGAGACTCCATGAATGGTTGAATTTCTGCAAAGAAACCACTACTAAAGAATACCAATAAGAAGAGACTTGCTTGGGCCAAGAAACATGAGCAATGAACATTAGACCGGTGGAAATTTGTCCTTTGGTCTGATGAGTCCAAATTTGAGATTCAGTGTAGGTGAATGGATAATCTCCGCATGTGTGGTTCCCACCGTGATGCATGGAGGAGGTGTGATGGTGTGGGGGTATTTTGCTGGTGACACTGTTGAGGATTTATTTAGAATTCAAGGCACACACTTAACCAGCATGGCTACCACATCATTCTGCAGCGATATGCCATCCCATCTGGTTTGCGCTTAGTGGGACTATCATTTGTTTTTCAACAGGACAATGACCCAACACACTTCCAAGCTGTGAAAGGGCAACTTGACCATGAATGAGAGTTATGATGTGCTGCATCAGATGACCTGGCGTCCACAATCACCCAACCTCAACCCAATTGAGATAGTTTGGGATGAATTGGACCACAGAGTAAAGGAAAAGTAGCCAACAAGTCTTCAGCCTGTGGGAACTCCTTCAATACCGTTGGAAAAGCATTCCAGGGGAAGCTGGTTGAGAGAATGCCAAGAGTGTGCAAAGCCATCGTTAAGGCATAGGGTGGCTACTTTGAAGAAATACACATTTTTGGGTACTACATGATTCCGTATGTGTTATTTCATCATTTTGATGTCTTCACTATTATTCTACACTATTATTCTATGTAGAAAATAGTAAAAATAAAGAAAAACCCTTGAATGAGTAGGTGTGTCCAAACTTTTGACTGTACTTTTGACTGTACTGTACACGCACTTGCATAAACTTGCATATGTTTGCATGCACGTATGCAGACATATACTACCAAACTACCGAGACATTCACAAAATCTCACTTAACCGAGTACACACACATGCATGCCAAAATACAGAATCCTTGAAGTTCTGTGATATACATGTTTTCATTCAACACACGCTTTGTGAAGGAAAAGGTAGTTCATGAGTTAAGTTTTAGAGGGCATTGACTTTGCACTGGCTTTGGAATACAGTAAAACAATAACACATGTAATTACAAGTGTAATGTAATAAGACATTTCAAGGGTATGTTTTATTTCCATGCTTTGAGAAGAGAAGAAGTAAACTGAGATATTGATTTATTTTCTGTGTGCTGTAGAATGCTATTTTAAAGTGAGTGGAAGTATTTACATGATCCTGGCTGACCCTGCATCAGAAATGAGATAGAAAATACACACACAGAGAGACAGAGAGAGAGAAGTGCCCTCAGCTCTATCAGGAAGAACAGATGGAAAGAGAAGCAGAGAGAATTCAGAGAGAAATCAGATAAGCAGAGAGGAATCAGAGCAACAGCAGAAGCAGAGAAGCAGAGAGAAATCAGAGCAACAGCAGAAGCAGAGAAGCAGAGAGAAATCAGAGCAACAGCAGAAGCAGAGAAGCAGAGAGAAATCAGAGCAACAGCAGAAGCAGAGAAGCAGAGAGAAATCAGAGCAACAGCAGAAGCAGAGAAGCAGAGAGAAATCAGAGCAACAGCAGAAGCAGAGAAGCAGAGAGAAATCAGAGCAACAGCAGAAGCAGAGAAGCAGAGAGAAATCAGAGCAACAGCAGAAGCAGAGAAGCAGAGAGAAATCAGAGCAACAGCAGAAGCAGAGAAGCAGAGAGAAATCAGAGCAACAGCAGAAGCAGAGAAGGAGAGATGAATCAGAGACAGCAGAGAAATACAGGCCAGATTGGTATGACTCTCTGAGATGAACTTTTCAACTGGTTGTCGTGGAGATAGGATGCAAGGAAGAGGATAGTATGGGGCAACATAAGCACCACATTTCATTTTTTATGGTCGAGGTGTGTGTGTCACCGTGTGTTTGTGTAAAAATGTTTGATCTATCATAGTGTATCTGAGGTGTGAGTACTTCATTAGTTGGACGTGTTTACTTCTGACTGTCTGTGTGTGTACTGTATATATATTTTTGAGTGTGTGGTTGTGTGTGTGAGTTTTGTGTCAAGAGCTCCGTCATCATGCAACAGATGCAACAGCCTACACACGGATTTGTTTTTATTAAATCCTTTTCATTAAATCGTTTTTAATCTTAACTAAAAGGTTGTAATGCTATTGATTCCCCAACACGGTTAGCCTTTACAGCTGGGACCGCACGTTTGTGTTCCGGACTCCAGTTAAGTACCATTCAGTTGCTAGCAATCATGAAAATGGAGCACGTTAATGCTAGCAGTGCTAGTCCACCGGTGTGTCTATCCTCAGCTGGGCACAAATGGTTCAGGTTCGAGATGATTTCCACACAAGATAAAAGATAAGGTGGAACTAGAAAATGGACAGGGAATTGTCTGCTCTAAATGCACCACCATCAAGAATCTTAGGGAAGTGATCCTCCGGCTGTTAGCTTGGCTGTGAAAACAGGAAAACCTGCTTTCTATGTACACTGACCTTGCTGTAACCCAGGCAAACTGAATCTCAGTTTTTAATGCCTCCTATACCAAAGCTGTTGATGAGTCGGGGGGGCGTTGATCTGTCCCAATCCAATGGACAGATGTAAAGCTCAACTACGCGGCCCATGGGAGAACACTCACAAGGGGTAGGAGATCGGGGAGGCAGTCTGGCCACCCATCTATCCGAGAAGATCCGATCCTGCTATCAAAAAGCTTTTCCCCACTTGAGACGAACCTATCAGCCCCGGGAGTCAGCACGGATCCTGGGTGTATACCAAAAGCCTGCGGCTGCCCAGTGGCACCCTCCCCCACGGCCACTACAGTTCAGCAGGATGTTTCCCCATTGGATTCCATCATTACCACCTTCATTGTGGGCAGCTTGATGGTGAGAGATTTTAGCCTGCCTGTCTGTGGACCAACCAAGGTTCACTGTCACCCAGGAGCCCGTGTCCATGATATCAATTCTCTTGTGCCTATGGTTCTGGCCATCTACTCCAATATTGACACCATCATCACTAACGTAGGTTTCAACAACCTTTGTTTTAGGCGATATGAGGAACTAAGGGAGGACTACATTTTTTAAAGACCCTCGATAGCACAGGAAAGATAATAATTATCTTTGCCCCCCTCCCGTGCTACCAAAGGGATTCGTAACATTTCAGTCGACTCTTTGCCCTAAACATGTATCTGAATAAACTTTGCAAAGGCATGAATGTCATATTTTTGTGACAACTTTGTTTTGTTTGGCAGCAACCAGCACTTTATAAAAGACAAGAGATTCACCTTAACCACAGGGTTTCCAGGAGTATTTTCAGCAACATTGCAAACTGTTTTAGAGACTGACAGACAGGGTCTGGTAGTGCTCCGGTCCCAACATCAAACTGTTTTAGAGACTGACAGACAGGGTCTGGTAGTGCTGCAGTTCTCCCTGTCAGAATAAGGAACAGAAGACTTGGAAACCATTTCAACTCCTGTAGAAATGGCACCTTGCGAAAGTATTCGGCCCCCTTGAACTTTGCGACCTTTTGCCACATTTCAGGCTTCAAACATAAAGATATAAAACTGTATTTTTTTGTGAAGAATCAACAACAAGTGGGACACAATCATGAAGTGGAACGACATTTATTGGATGTTTCAAACTTTTTTAACAAATCAAAAACTGAAAAATTGGGCGTGCAAAATTATTCAGCCCCCTTAAGTTAATTCTTTGTAGCGCCACCTTTTGCTGTGATTACAGCTGTAAGTCGCTTGGGGTATGTCTCTATCATTTTTGTACATCGAGAGACTGAATTTTTTTCCCATTCCTCCTTGCAAAACAGCTCGAGCTCAGTGAGGTTGGATGGAGAGGATTTGTGAACAGCAGTTTTCAGTTCTTTCCACAGATTCTCGATTGGAGTCAGGTATGGACTTTGACTTGGCCATTCTAACACCTGGATATGTTTATTTTTGAACCATTCCATTGTAGATTTTGCTTTATGTTTTGGATCATTGTCTTGTTGGAAGACAAATCTCCGTCCCAGTCTCAGGTCTTTTGCAGACTCCATCAGGTTTTCTTCCAGAATGGTCCTGTATTTGGCTCCATCCATCTTCCCATCAATTTTAACCATCTTCCCTGTCCCTACTGAAGAAAAGCAGGCCCAAACCATGATGCTGCCACCACCATGTTTGACAATGGGGATGGTGTGTTCAGGGTGATGAGCTGTGTTGCTTTTACGCCAAACATAACGTTTTGCACTGTTGCTAAAAAGTTCAATTTTGGTTTCATCTGACCAGAGCACCTTCTTCCACATGTTTGGTGTGTCTCCCAGGTGGCTTGTGGCAAATTTTAAACGACACTTTTTATGGATATCTTTAAGAAATGGCTTTCTTCTTGCCACTCTTCCATAAAGGCCAGATTTGTGCAATATACGATTGATTGTTGTCCTATGGACAGAGTCTCCCACCTCAGCTGTAGATCTCTGCAGTTCATCCAGAGTGATCATGGGCCTCTTGGCTGCATCTCTGATCAGTCTTCTCCTTGTATCAGCTGAAAGTTTAGAGGGACGGCCAGGTCTTGGTAGATTTGCAGTGGTCTGATACTCCTTACATTTCAATATTATCGCTTGCACAGTGCTCCTTGGGATGTTTAAAGCTTGGGAAATATTTTTGTATCCAAATCCGGCTTTAAACTTCTTCACAACAATATCTTGGACCTGCCTGGTGTGTTCCTTGTTCTTCATGATGCTTTCTGCGCTTTTAACGGACCTCTGAGACTATCACAGTGCAGGTGCATTTATACGGAGACTTGATTACACACAGGTGGATTGTATTTATCATCATTAGTCTTTTAGGTCAACATTGGATCATTCAGAGATCCTCACTGAACTTCTGGAGACAGTTTGCTGCACTGAAAGTAAAGGGGCTGAATAATTTTACACGGCCAATTTTTCAGTTTTAGATTTGTTAATTAAAAAAGTTTGAAATATCCAATAAATGTCGTTCCACTTTATGATCGTGTCCCATTCGTTGTTGATTCTTCACAAGAAAATACAGTTTTATATCTTTATGTTTGAAGCCTGAAATGTGGCAAAAGGTCGCAAAGTTCAAGGGGGCCGAATACTTTCGCAAGGCACTGTATGTTCTTTTAACTCTGCCTATTAGTGAGTTTATACAACCTGTCATCTCCTACCATTCTGATTGGAAGCAGTCCGAATTTTTTTATATTTATTTCACCTTTATTTAACCAGGTAGGCTAGTTGAGAACAAGTTCTAATTTACAATTGCGACCTGGCCAAGATAAAGCAAAGCAGTTCGACACATACAACAACACAGACTTATACATGGAGTAAAACAAACATACAGTCAATAATACAGTAGAAAAATAAGTCTATATACAATGTGAGCAAATGAGGTGAGATAAGGGGGGTAAAGGCAAAAAAAAGCCATGGTGGCAAAGTAAATACAATATAGCATGTAAAACACTGGAATGGTAGATTTGCAGTGGAAGAATGTGCAAAGTAGAGATAGAAATAATGGGGTGCAAAGGAGCAAAATAAATAAATAAATACAGTAGGGGAAGAGGTAGTTGTTTGGGCTAAATTATAGACGGGCTAAGTACAGGTGCAGTAATATGTGAGCTGCTCTGTGCTAAAAACTAGTGAGGGAGATAAGTGTTTCCAGTTTCAGAGATTGTTGTAGTTCGTTCCAATCATTGTCAGCAGATAACTGGAAGGAGAGGCGGTCAAATGAAGAATTGGTTTTGAGGGTGACCAGAGAGATATACCTGCTGGAGCGCGTACTTCAGGTGGGTGCTGCTATGGAGACCAGCAAGCTGAGATAAGGGGGACTTTACCTAGCAGGGTCTTGTAGATGACCTGGAGCCAGTGGGTTTGGCAACGAGTATGAAGCGAGGGCCAGCCAACGAGAGCTTACAGGTCACAGTGGTGGATAGTATATGGGGCTTTGGTGACAAAACGGATGGCACTGTGATAGACTGCATCCAATTTAATGAGTAGGGTATTGGAGGCTATTTTGTAAATGACATCACCGAAGTAGAGGATCGGTAGGATGGTCAGTTTTACAAGGGTATGTTTGGTAGCATGAGTGAAGGATGCTTTGCTGCAAAATAGGAAGCCAATTCTAGATTTAACTTTGGATTTGAGATGTTTGATGTGAGTCTGGAAGGAGAGTTTACAGTCTAACCAGGCACCTAGGTATTTGTAGTTGTCCACATATAAGAACCATATTCAGAACCATATTCAGAACCGTCCAGAGTAGTGATTTTGGACGGGCAGGCAGGTGCAGGCAGTGATCGGTTGAAGAGCATGCATTTAGTTTTACTTGCATTTAAGAGCAATTGGAGGCCACGGAAGGAGAGTTGAATGGCATTGAAGCTCGTCTGGAGGGTTGTTAACACAGTGTCCAAAGAAGGGCCAGAAGTATACAGAATGGTGTCATCTGCGTAGAGGTGGATCAGAGACTCACCAGCAGCAAGAGCGACATCATTGATGTATACAGAGAAGAGAGTCGGTCCAAGAATTGAACCTTGTGGCACCCCATAGAGCCTGCCAGAGGCCTGGACAACAGGCCCTCCGATTTGACACACTGAACTCTATCAGAGAAGTAGTTGGTGAACCAGGCGAGGCAATCATTTGAGAAACCAAGGATATCCAGCTAAAATGTGCTAAAATGTGGTTGTAACGTTAATAATTTGCTTGTTATTCTATTGAATACCTCTCGGCAGATGCCCCAGGGAAAGAGTGGTCCACACACATTTAATGACACTTAAATGTTTGGGCAACTAGTAAAACCTTTCTCAAGAATGACCTCATTACTGAGCGCAAAGATTATTGCATGTTTCTCACTGAAACATGGCTGCCTTCAGACTGTAGTGTGGCTCTTATTGAAGCCGCCCCCGTGGACTACAGTTTTTCATACTCTATCAGATAAGGAAAAGGTTGGGGGGACAGCGTCTATTTTTAATAATACTCTCAGCTGTAAGGACATTTCATTTGGCAACTTTTGGTCTTTTGAGCATCATGCTACACTGTTTAAATGTCAGCCACCAGTGCTGTTCATAACCCTGTATAGGCCACCAAAGCACTGCCCCAGTTTCTTTACTGATTTCCCTGAGAACTATTATAAGTCATTGTGTTGGGTGATTTCAACATTCATGTTGACAATGTTTTTTCTGAATGTTTTGAGCTCTATGGACTTCATCCAACATGTTACTGGGACCACCCTATAACTATAGCCATACTATAGACCTGGTTATTACCAAGAGGATTTCTATTGACATAACCTCTATTGTTGATGTTGCTGTATCTGATCACCACGGTGTATTTTACTACCTTGTTGCCCATAGCACAGGGTAATACTGAACGCATTATTAAGAAACACTAGCTTACTTCTGAAGTTGCTACAGATTTTATTGCGTGTATGAACAATACTCCATTCTGCCTTCCTCTTGTGATGATTTAGTTAATAAACTTAAAAGCAACTTAAGGGCAACAATTGATGCAATAGCTCCAGTAAAGTTGAAAAAGGTGACATCCAAATGGAGAACCCCTTGGATGAGTGAGGAAACTAATACAATAAAGATAAATTGCAGAGTGGAAGCAGAGAAAGTCAAAGTTGCAGGTCCATTATGACATTCTGAGAGAGCAACTTGGCATATATAACAAGGCAATTTGAAATACCAGACAAGCTCATTTTTCTAACATGATCACTAATAATCAGAATAATTCGAGTGCTCTTCTCAACCATTGATGGCCTGATAATTCTTACCTCCACAAACGTATGTCAACTGTCCTCCACATCTAAATGTGATGGGTTTGCGACATATTTCAGAGATCAAATCAAATTTTATTTGTCAAATACACATGGTTAGCAGATGTTAATGCGAGTGTAGCGAAATGCTCGTGCTTCTAGTTCCGACAATGCAGTAATAACCAACAAGTAATCTAACCTAGAACAGGGCTCCGGGCAGCCGAGCGGAAATGGAGGAAAACTCGCCTCCCTGCGGACCTGGCATCCTTTCACTCCCTCCTCTCTACATTTTCTTCCTCTGTCTCTGCTGCTAAAGCCACTTTCTACCACTCTAAATTCCAAGCATCTGCCTCTAACCCTAGGAAGCTCTTTGCCACCTTCTACTCCCTCCTGAATCCTCCTCCCCCTCCCCCCCTCCTCCCTCTCTGCAGATGACTTCGTCAACCATTTTGAAAAGAAGGTCGACGACATCCGATCCTCGTTTGCTAAGTCAAACGACACCGCTGGTTCTGCTCACACTGCCCTACCCTGTGCTCTGACCTCTTTCTCCCCTCTCTCTCCAGATGAAATCTCGCGTCTTGTGACGGCCGGCCGCCCAACAACCTGCCCGCTTGACCCTATCCCCTCCTCTCTTCTCCAGACCATTTCCGGAGATGAAGAATATGTACATAAAGATATATGAATGAGTGATGGTACAGAACGGCATATGCAAGATGGTATAGAGTACAGTATATACATATGAGATGAGTAATGTAGGGTAACATATAAAAGTGGCTAGTGATGCATGTATTACATAAAGATGACAAGATGCAGTAGATGGTATATAGAGTACAGTATATACATATATATACATATGAGATGAGTAATGTAGGTTATGTAAAAATTAGGGTGCCACTGTTCCCAGGCCGTCATTGAAAATAAGAATTTGTTCTTAACTGACTTGCCTGGTTAAATAAAGGTAAAATAAAAAATAAAATAAAAAAATTATATGAAGTGGCATTGTTTAAAGTGGCTAGTGATACATTTTTTACATCGATTTTTCCATTATTAAAGTGGCTGGAGTTGAGTCAGTATGTTGGCAGCAGCCACTCAATGTTAGTGGTGGCTGTTTAACATTCTGATGGCCTTGAGATAAACAGCTTCTTTCAGTCTCTCAGTCCCTGCTCTGATGCACCTGTACTGACCTCGCCTTATGGATGATAGCGGGGTGAACAGGCAGTGGCTCGGGTGGTTGTTGACCTTGATGATCTTTATGGCCTTCCTGTGACATCGGGTGGTGTAGGTGTCCTGGATGGCAGGTAGTTTGCCCCCGGTGATGCGTTGTGCAGGCCTCACTACACTCTGGAGAGCCTTACGGTTGTGGGCGGAGCAGTTGCCGTACCAGGCGGTGATACAGCCCGACAGGATGCTCTCGACTGTGCATCTGTAAAAGTTTGTGAGTACTTTTCGTGACAAGCCAAATTTCTTCAGCCTCCTGAGGTTGAAGAGGCGCTGCTGTGCCTTCTTCACCACGCTGTCTGTGTGGGTGGACCAATTCAGTTTGTCCATGATGTGTACGCCGAGGAACTTAAAACTTTCCACCTTCTCCACTACTATCCCGTCGATGTGGATAGGGGCCAGCTCCCCTTGCCGTTTCCTGAAGTCCACGATCATCTCCTTTGTTTTGTTGACGTTGAGTGAGGTTATTTTCCTGACACCACACTCCGAGGGCCCTCACCTCTTCCCTGTAGGCCGTCTCGTCATTGTTGGTAATCAAGCCTACCACTATAGTGTCGTCTGCAAACTTGATGATTGAGTTGGAGATGTGCATGGCCACGCAGTCGTGGGTGAACAGGGAGTACAGAAGATGGCTCAGAACGTACCCTTGTGGGGCCCCAGTGTTGAGGGTCAGCGGGGTGGAGATGTTACCTACCCTCACCACCTGGGGGCGGCCCATCAGGAAGTCCAGTACCCAGTTGCACAGGGCGAGGTCAAGACTCAGGGTCTGGAGCTTGATGACGAGTTTGGAGGGTACTATGGTGTTAAATGCTGAGCTGTAGTCGTATTCCTCTTGTCCAGATGGGTTAGGGCAATGTGCAGTGTGGTTGCGATTGCGTCGTCTGTGGACCTATTGGGGCGGTAAGCAAATTGGAGTGAGTCTAGGGTGTCAGGTAGGGTGGAGGTGATATGGTCCTTGACTCGTCTCTCAAAGCACTTCATGATGACGCAAGTGTGTGCTACGGGGCGGTAGTCGTTTAGCTCAGTTACCTTAGCTGTCTTGGGAACAGGAACAATGGTGGCCCTCTTGAATCATGTGGGAACAGCAGGCTGGGATAAGGATTGATTGAATATGTTCATAAACACAACAGCCAGCTGGTCTGCGCATGCTCTGAGGATGCGGCTTTGGATGCCGTCTGGGCCTGCAACCTTGGGAGGGTTAACACGCTTAAATGTTTTACACATGTCGGCTGCAGTGAAGGAGAGTCCGCAGGTTTTGGTAGCGGGCTGTGTCAGTGGCACTGTATTGTCCTCAAAGCGAGCAAAGAAGTTGTTTAGTCTGTCTGGGAGCAAGACATCCTGGTCCGTGACGGGGCTGGTTTTCCTTTTGTAATCCGTGATTGACTGTAGACCCTGCCACATACCTCTTGTGTCTGAGCTGTTAAATTGTGACTCTACTTGGTCTCTATACTGACACTTAGCTTGTTTGATTGCCTTGTGGAGGGAATAGCTACACTGTTTGTATTCAAATCATGTTTCCGGTCACCTTGCCCTGGTTAAAAGCAGTGGTTCACGCTTTCAGTTTTGCGCGAATGCTGCCATCAATCCACAGTTTCTGGTTTGGGAATGTTTTAATAGTTGATGTGGGCAGGGAGCAAGAAATTTGAGTTGTGGTTAGCTTTTCCGAAAGGAGGGCGGGGGAGGGCCTTAAATGCGTCGCGGAAGTTAGAATAACAATGATCCAGGGTTTTACTAGCCCTGGTAGCACAATCGATATGCTGATAGAATTTAGGGACACTTGTTTTCAGATTAGCCTTGTTAAAATCCCCAGCTACAATGAATGCAGCCTCAGGATATGTGGTTTCCAGTTTACATAGAGTCAAATCAATTTCGTTCAGGGCCATCAATGTGTCTGCTTGGGTGGGAATATATGCGGCTGTGATTATAATCTAAGAGAATTCTCTTGGTAGATAATGCGGTCGACATTTGATTGTGAGGACTTGAGTTTCTGTATGTTGTTATGATCACACCACGTCTCGTTAATCATAAGGCAGACCCCCCGCCCCTCTTCTTACCAGAAATATGCTTGTTTCTGTCCGCGAGATGCGTGAAGAAACCAGCTGACTGCACCGACTCCGATAGCGTGTCTCGAGTGAGCCATGTTTCTGTGAAGCAAAGAATGTTACATTATCTTATGTCTCTCTGGAATGCTACCCTTGCTCGGATTTCATCAACCTTGTTGTCAAGAGACTAGACATTGGCGAGTAGTATGCGATGTGCCCGTCTCCGGAGCCTGACCAGAAGACCGCTTCGTCTGCCCTTTTACGGCATCGTTGTTTTGGTCCGCCGGCTGGGATCCGATCCATTGTTCCTGGTCGTAATGCTGGTGAGTTGATGTTGCTCCTATATCCAGTAGTTCCTCCCGACTGTATGTAATAAAACCTAAGATTACCTGGGGTACCAATGTAAGAAATAACATGGCAAAAAAACTAAATACTGCATAGTTTCCTAGGAACGAAAAGCGTTGTGGCCATCTCTGTCGGCGCCAGAGGATAATTTTTCTATAACAAGCATTAGGCTGGGTATCAGTCAAGCAAGACCTGATGAGAAGTTTGATGATATGTGCCCTAGCCTACCACCCAAAAGGCACTATGAATTTATTTTCCCTGGTTGACACAGACATGCTCAGGAAAGTGATATCACAACTTAAGAAATCTACCTACATTCTTGATCCTATCCCCATCACCTTCTTCAAAACAGTTTTAATTCCATATCTGAAGAAATGCAAGCTATTGCTAATCACTCCTTGTTCACAGGCACTTTCCCCTCTGCACTAAAAACTGCTGTGGTGAAACCCCTTCTGTAGAAAAGTAATCTATATTCTTCAGCTCTCAGCAATTTTCAGCCAATCTCCAACCTTACATTTTAAGCAAAATACTGGAGAAATTGGTTTTCAAACAGCTAAATTATTTTTTAAGTGCCACCTTTATTTAAAAAAAAATCCTATCTGGTTTTTGGGCCCACCACAGCACAGTCTTAGTGAAAGTGGTATATAATCTTAGAGCCAACATGGATGCCAAACAGCCCTCTGTCCTTGTATTTTTCTATTTAAGTGCTGCATTCAACACCGTTCACCATGATGTCCTTCTGGACAGACTGCAGAGGTGGGTTGGCCTCTCAGGTCCAGTTCTAAATTGGTTTAGGACCTATTTAACCGGTCAATAGTTTTTTGTCACTCTTGGTGAACATAACTCTGAGAAAATACATATCACATGTGGCGTTCCACAACGTTTGATTTTGGGTCCGGTACTAATCAGTTTATATATGTTACTCCTTGGCAACGTTATCACAAAGCACAGCATTGATTTTCACTGCTACGCAGACAATACTTTTCTGTATCAACGGAGGATTTTAGTTCCATGAATAAATTATTAAACTGTATTAGTGATTTAAATACTTGGATGGCTGACAACATCCTCCAGCTAAATCAAGACAAGACCGAGGTAGTAATTGTTGGAGCCAAAGCAGAGAGAGAATCTGACCAGTCAAGTTCTTCCACACCAATCTCGACAAACCATTTCTGTATGGACCTCGCTTTGTGCACAGGGGCATTGTAACATGCTGACTAGACCGTGCGTCCGCATGCATCATCGCTCGCATGTTGATTTGGCCCCCCACACCAGACGCGATCGGGACACACAGATTGAAATATCAAAACAAACTCTGAACCAAGTATATTAATTTGGGGACAGGTCGAAAAGCATTAAACATTTATGGCAATTTAAATAGCTAGCTTTCTGTTGCTAGCTAACTTGTCCTGGGATTTAAACATTGGGTTGTTCTTTTACCTGACATGCACAAGGTCCTCTACTCCGACAATTAATCTACAGATAAATGGTAATTTATCTAATCTCTCCTCCTTCAGGCTTCTTCTTCTTTGGACTTTAGTTGGCAACCAACTTTAAGGTGCATTACCACAACCAACTGGACTGGAGTGTGGACCTCAGTTCATCTTTCAATCACCCACGTGGGAATATGCTCCTAAAAACCAATGAGGAGATGGCACTTGGGTATATGCTCCTAAAAATCAATGAGGAGATGGGAGAGACATAACTTGCAGTGCGTTGAGTGTCACAAATAGAACCAAGTTCTATTTTAGTGCCTGGCTACGCAGACGCTCATTGACGAGCGCATCAGTGTGGATGCAATGATTGAATAACATGCATGTGCATATTTATGTTGCAACACGAGCGGTGTGGTCAGCATGTAATGCTGAAACAGGAAAGGGCCTTCCCCAAATTGATGCCACAAAGTTGGAAGCACAGAATCGTCTACAATTTCTCTTCACCAAATCTAAGGGGCCTAGCCTGAAAAATAGCCACAGACCATTATTCCTCCACCAAACTTTAAAGTCGGCACTATGAATTGGGGCAGGTAGAGTTCTCCTAGCATCCAACAAACCCAGATTCGTGTGTCGGACTGCCAGGTAGTGAAGGGTGATTCATTACTCCAGAGAGAGAATCTGGCCGTTCATTTTAATCCACGAGCAAAAAGATAAAACACCTGGTAAAAAACCTAGGTGTTTTTTAGATTCTGAACTCAATGTCGAATCACACATTAGGAATGTGACCAAAACAGCTTTTTACCACCTGCGGAACATTGCCATGGTGTGAGAATCTCTCTTTCAGGCTGATACAGCAAGACTCAATGCTTTTGTTAAAAGCAGGCTTGACTACTGTAATGCTCTCCTGTATGGTCTCCCCAAGAAGGCCATTGGTCAATTGAAAAACATACAGAATGCTGCAGCACGGACACTGACCAAGGTCAGATGGAGAGCACACATGACACTGGTTTTAATGTCTCTGCACTGGCTGCCTGTGAGTTTTATAATTAATTTTAAGATGCGTTTAAGATATGTTATTAAATCAATACGCAATTGTTCACCTCAATACATGTCAGGTCCCTCAGGTCCTCTGGCAAAGGCCTTTTAACAAACCCAAAGCCTCGGACCAAGAGGCATGGAGAGGCAGCCTTTAGTTACTATGGCCCCAGCCTCTGGAACAGCCTGACAGAGAACCTGAGGGGGGCAGAAACACCCTTTTCACTTTCCTTAGGGTGCTTTTTGTTTCATCCTCTTATGTTTGTTGTGTAGCAAATATTTCAGTTTATTTTCTTTTTTTCTTTTCTTTTTTTCTTTTCCTGTAAAGCACATTGTGTTGCATTCCATGTCTGAAATGTGCTGTATAAATAAAGCTGGATTATGTAAGTTTATACATTGTCAGTGTATGCATATGGGACTCAGTGTGTACAAATCAGTCATTTGCAAGTCCAATTCAGCCAGCAAGCCAGCGCTCCAGCCCAGTCATTCCCCCTCAGCAACATCATTTCCAAAAACAAATTCTCATTAATGGGACATGGGGGAGATCCCATTGAATATGACCTTTACTTCCAGCTCTGCATGAAAAACCCAATTTGTGTGAAGTCCGCCCACATCAGTGCTAACCGCTGGCTAAGTAGCCCTGTCTCTGGGGGGTTAGGAGAGAGAACCAGATAAATGATTCCCATCCACAAGACAGAGGCAGAGCAGGTAGCTGAAAGGTTACTGCACTGCCTGGTACAACATTCTGGTACAACACAGCTGCCATGGCCTCACTTACAAGGGTGATACATGGTAGTGGATGAGGTGAGTTCCTAACATTCTACCTTTACTATGTAAAGCACTTAGAGCATCTGGGAAATAGGCTATATCCACATAAAATAGTGATTACTATTCAGGACACAGAGGAAGGGCAGCTAGATAGCTGAAGGCTAATGGAATAACAGGCTAGTCCAGGCTTTAACGTCTACAGTAGACATACATATATGGACTCAGAACTGGAGATATGAAAATGTAAACTGGCAAACACACTATCAAACTAGTTGCAGCTCATCTGACAAGTGACACATAAATGTCCTGTTGCTGCGATGGCAGGAAGGAAGCAAGGTGAACACTAATGGTAGTACTGATAATAGGTGTTGCCATGCATACAGGTAATTAACCAGACAGACAAGAAACAAGAGATGCAGAAATGGCAAGTATGTATACTACTTGTATGGAGGTAGATAAACAGTTCCTCATTCAAAATATTGAGTAAAGGCATGGCTCTAAACCACAGGTTTGTAGTAGAAAACAAAGACACAAAGTTGTTTCAGGTCTCATAGGCATTATAGAAACATCAATGTTTTGAAACTAAACAAAATCAATAGAAGTTAGTAGGCTTATTTAATAAGTACACAATGTGAATTGAACTTGAATTATCTGAGATAGTATACACTACATGGTAGTATGTGGACACCTGCTCGTCGAACATCTCATTCCAAAATCATGAACATTAATATGGAGTTGGTCCCCCCTTTGCTGCCTTAACAGCCTCCACTTTTCAGGGAAGGCTTACTACTAGATGATGGAACATTGCGTCGGGGACTTGCTTGTGTGTGTGGCCTACCACTTCATGGCTGAGCCGTTGTTGCTCTTAGAAGTTTCCACTGCCAACGTTTGTCTATGGAGATAGCATGGCTGTTTGCTTGATTTCATCCACCTGTCAGCAACGGGTGTGGCTGAAATAACCAAATCCACAAATTTGAAGGGATGTCCACATACTTTTGTATGTAGTGTACTTCTTTAAACATCTATTAGCAAAGTTCCACACTATGGTAGCCTAAATAAATAGCGCCAACATCATAGCCCTAGACAGTAGGAATCTGTGGAAATCAGCCCCAGGTGCATGACCAGCAGCTGTAATGACGCTCTCCTGTCCTCTAATAGAGCAGGGAGATTTGCTGGGGATTTGGAGGAGCAGTCACTGGAGATATAAGGTGACACATAACCATCTATTGCAGGATATTAAGGCCCACCTACGCTCCGACGTCTCAGACAATGCGTGTATGTGTGTGTGTATGTCTCTGTGTGTGTGCGTGTGTCTCAGACTGGGGCCCAGGAGGAGATAGACAATAACAACTAAATGCTCCCACAATGTAGGGAGAGCTATCAGGTAATTTTATATCAGTGCATTCACTCTGCTTTAGCGTCAATTAGAATAACTTCCTGTGAAGCCATTCACTTTGTTTCAGCATCAGTTTTAAATGATCTCATCCATGTTTGCCATAGCTCCTAGAGGCAGCTTTGGTAGTTTACTCCTGCAAAATAATTTATCATCAAGATTAAATTAGTTAAAATATTTGGCTACTTCTCCAACCTCGCCACTCAACTAGCAAATTGTATTGATTCCACTAACAGCCTAGCTAGATCTTCCTAGATCCTCATCTCATCTACCATCTAGTGGACCAAAGACTGGACCAAGAGATTCAGAAATGGCAGCAAACTTTATTCATGATTCCTCACAAGATTTGCACAGATTAAAACAACCCTGTGTAAGGAGCTTACAAACAGCCTCTCTCTTTGGGCTCCTACAGGAAATATGCTGACGGTGAGGTCGACAAAGTGGTAGGAGACTAATTAACAAACTAAAGTTTATTGTGTGCACTCGCAATGAGAGCAGTACAACATGCCCAGCGGAGTTGGATGATAAAGGTCACCATTTCTGCAGAACTTTCTAAACCTTGTGCAACATGTTAATGTTCCCACCCACAACCATGTACACACAGAACTCATTATCACTGGATGTCCCTGCCTAGATATCCCCTCTAGTTATGTAAAAAATGAAAACGACAAAGTTCCTTAAAGGGGCGAAAATGGCAGCCATCTAGGTCAGGGAGAAATCCCAAAACCAGTCGAATTGGAATGAATGGCAGTAGAGGCATAGGTAATGCATTACCTTTTCTTATACAGGAAAAAAAGCATGTGATTATTATTATAGTCACCTTAAAATAGTGTCATATCATTTTAAATACAGTTTATACATGTTTTATACACATTTTCTGTATAAATAGCCTATGTAAACAGACCATAAATGTCTCATATTTTGTTTTCTTGGAAAGCTGTGAGTGCAGTTATATGATGCAATATCAGTACTCCATGCATTTACAACTTATCTAAGTCCTATCAACTGATTTCAGTCAGTGTATGGATGTGGATTGACTTCATTGTTTGAATGAAATGTTGGCATATTGGCTGTTAATTTGACAAATTAATGGAATAATTTCTCTAAAACTGTCTGTCTAGCTAATTCTTCACATGCATTGTTTTACACAATATTTTATCACAGCACTGGCAAACCATGGTTGACCAACTATCTGACTATCACGGCTGACCTAATTTTGGGCCCTGAACACATTTCTACAGACTGTCTTTGTTATAGTCCTAATCTGGAAAGTCCTTTTAGCACCTAGACTACTTTTTTTCTGCCTTGATTCTAAATGTATGATGTTTTAATTGTATTTTTATCATCATTATACATTTTTTACCTATGTAGAGCTTTGACATAAGACTGTAATGAAAAGTGCTATGCAAATTAAATGTATTATTTGTATTATTTATTCATTACTGCACATTAGCGTCAGTGATCTGGTGAGGTGAAAACACCTGACAGAGCAGTGAGCTGTCTGAAGAACCAAATCTAACCTAACCTGTCTGCTCTGCCAAGACCAGGAAGTGAAGTCAAGGGGACGGCTTGGATGGATTACAGAGACCTCAGGCTAAGAAAGGAGAGGAGAAGTCTGTCCAAAAATGTACTGAAATTAACAAGACATCTCAGGCTGAGAGTGAGTGAGAGTGAGAATGAGATGTAGAAAAAGAGAGAGAGAGAGAGAGACAGAGGCAGACAAAAAGAGATGCAGACAGAGAGAGAGAGAGAGAGAGAGAGAGAGACAGAGGCAGACAAAAAGAGATGCAGACAGAGAGAGAGAGAGAGAGAGAGAGAGAGAGAGAGAGAGAGAGAGAGAGAGAGAGAGAGAGAGAGAGAGAGAGAGAGAGAGAGCAGACAAAAAGAGATGCAGACAGAGAGAGAGAGACAGAGGCAGACAAAAAGAGATGCAGACAGAGAGAGAGAGAGAGAGAGAGACAGAGGCAGACAAAAAGAGATGCAGACAGACAGAGAGAGAGAGAGACAGACAAAAAGAGATGCAGACAGAGAGAGAGAGAGAGAGAGAGAGAGAGAGAGAGAGAGAGAGAGAGAGACAGAGGCAGAGGCAGACAAAAAGAGATGCAGACAGAGAGAGAGAGAGAGAGACAGAGGCAGACAAAAAGAGATGCAGACAGAGAGAGAGAGACAGAGGCAGACAAAAAGAGATGCAGACAGAGAGAGAGAGACAGAGGCAGACAAAAAGAGATGCAGACAGAGAGAGAGAGAGACAGAGGCAGACAAAAAGAGATGCAGACAGAGAGAGAGAGAGACAGAGGCAGACAAAAAGAGATGCAGACAGAGAGAGAGAGAGAGACAGAGGCAGACAAAAAGAGATGCAGACAGAGAGAGAGAGAGAGAGAGACAGAGGCAGACAAAAAGAGATGCAGACAGAGAGAGAGAGAGAGAGAGACAGAGGCAGACAAAAAGAGATGCAGACAGAGAGAGAGAGAGACAGAGGCAGACAAAAAGAGATGCAGACAGAGAGAGAGAGAGAGAGAGACAGAGGCAGACAAAAAGAGATGCAGACAGAGAGAGAGAGAGAGGCAGACAAAAAGAGATGCAGACAAAAAGAGATGCAGACAGAGAGAGAGAGAGACAGAGAGAGAGAGAGAGAGAGAGACAGAGGCAGACAAAAAGAGATGCAGACAGAGAGAGAGAGAGACAGAGGCAGACAAAAAGAGATGCAGACAGAGAGAGAGAGAGAGAGACAGAGGCAGACAAAAAGAGATGCAGACAGAGAGAGAGAGAGACAGAGGCAGACAAAAAGAGATGCAGACAGAGAGAGAGAGAGACAGAGGCAGACAAAAAGAGATAAAGACAGAGAGAGAGAGAGACAGAGGCAGACAAAAAGAGATGCAGACAGAGAGAGAGACAGAGGCAGACAAAAAGAGATGCAGACAGAGAGAGAGACTGAGTTGACTGGTGACTCCCTGAGCTGCCACAGAAAACAGCAGAGTGTTGATGAAGGGACAGAAGGAGAGGACTAGGGGAAGGTCAGTGTGTGTGTGTGTGTGTGTGTGTGTGTGTGTGTGTGTGTGTGTGTGTGTGTGTGTGTGTGTGTGTGTGTGTGTGTGTGTGTGTGTGTGTGTGTGTGTGTGTGTGTGTGTGTGTGTGTGTGTGTGTGTGTGTGTGTGTGTGTGTGTGTGTGTGTAGTATTATAAGTGTTAGGAAGTTGAGTAAACTGTGGCTGAGCAACATGTACATTTCCCCAGATACGGCTAACAGTCTCAGGAGCGGGTTGAAGAGAGAGGGGAGAGGGTTGAGGGGCAGGGCTGTTGTCGTGACCATATTTACCGCTACACCAGCGGTCATGAGTCATGAAGGCAGTCAAATTCTATGTGACCTTTTAGTCACGGTAATTAGGTCTCTCCAAGCTCTAATGCTGCTGATGGTCATTAGTAGCCTACCAAACGTGCTAACTGTCTGGTACTCAGCCCTCTATTGTCCCTCTAATCACTCTGACATCAATGCAAATGTAATCGAAAAGCTAATCAAACACTTCACGATAGCCCATGAGCTCATGTTGTGCAATATTTCTATAGGCTATGCAATTACGCGAGAAAACAGAGTGATTGCCACTATTAAAAAGAGGAGGATCTCATCAGCTTTCTGTAGGCTAGGCCTACTAGTATATTAATTTCTCAACTTTCTTAATATTAAGCAAATTGCTTCTCTTTACAACAGGAGTATAGCCTACCTGGCTGGCATGAAAATGAGCCACAGGAAAATCGTCCTCCATTCGCTATTTAAGTGCAGAGACAACATGTATTTTTTCCCCTGGCCCCGGTTTCGAGACAGGTGCATGGTAACGGTCCATTCGCAATCAAAACAAATTTCACACACCATGTTTGGAATATTTATTTCTCGCGCAGAATAGGACAACTTTTGTATTATGAGGGATAGTAGATTGACAAAGGCTAGTGCTTTTGCTGTTCGCTAGGCCTACTCATCTTGTTGGCTGACGAAAAGTAAATGTGGACAGTTCTTCCAATATCTTCAATATACACCTCGCAATTAGATAAGGATTGCATGCAGTTGCATCCCCGATCGGTCCGTCTTCACTTGTGGCCTGTGAGAAAGACCCGATCACGATGGATCACATGATGGAGAACCGTGTGAGTGAGAGGTGTTTCGGAGCAGGCAGCACTCAGGGAGAAGGGCTGCAAAAGGCCAGATTTTTTTTCAGGGTGCATTATGGCCACACAAAGGGGATGTCGCTGGGAAATTCAAGTCATTATAAAGTGCTTGTCAAATTATGAATGAGAGACTGACGAAGTGTCTATAGCCTGCGCAAAAAAACTATGTCTTTAATGCAACTGTTTTTTAAAATCATCATTAGTCGCATCATGCAACCTTACAATTATTAAAAATCAAAACTTATTGGCCAACGTTTGTACAACTAAGATTACATGAATAACTCTAAATTAACCATCTAAGAGTACATATTTGTTTGTCAACCGCTCAACACAGAATAGCCGCATGTGCGCACTCCCTCAAATAATTTCCTGTCTCTTTTATTCAGCTTTGTTCACTTGTATTCTTCATACTATAAAATAATATAAAACAATGCCACGGAATTCTAAGCATATCTTGTCTGCTAATTATTTTTATTTCACCTTTATTTAACCAGGTAGGCTAGTTGAGAACAAGTTCTCATTTACAACTGCCACCTGGCCAAGATAAAGCAAAGCAGTGTGACACAGACAACAACACAGAGTTACACATGTAATAAACAATAAACAAGCCAATAACACAGTAGAAAAAAAAGTATATATACAGGGTGTGCAAAAGGCATGAGGAGGTAGGCAATAAATAGGCCATTGGAGCGAATAATTACAATTTAGCAGATTAACACTGGAGTGATACATGAGCAGGTGATGATGTGCAAGTAGAGATACTGTTGTGCAAAAGAGCAGAAAATTACATACAAACAGTATGGGGATGAGGTAGGTAGATTGAGTGGGCAATTTACAGATGGACTATGTATAGCTGCAGCGATCGGTTAGCTGTTCAGATAGCTGATGTTTAAAGTTGGTGAGGGAAATAAAAGTCTTCAACTTCAGCTATTTCTTTGCGCTAGTGCAGCCCACAGCCATATGGTATAGCCAGATCAAGACCTAACAGAAGGACAACTCAGAATATGCTATTCTGTTCTTCTGAAATAGACTACATTTTCTTCATATCCTGTTTCTTTAGACCTGTCTAAAATAAATATTGAATTTATTGTGAAGGTGTAGGCTATTTCACATGGATTTATTAGACTTTTTAAAATGTAGATGTTCCAAAGTTCTGCATCAGTGGCTTGTAGGGTCCTGAGTAGTACAACGGTCTAAGGCACTGCATCTCAGTGCTAGTCACTACAGACACCCTGCTTCAAATCCAGGCTAAGCGGATTTGAACCAGGGTGTCTGTAGTGACTAGCACTGAGATGCAGTGTGTTAGACCGTTGTGCGGCCGTGATTGAGAGTCCCACAGGGCGGCGCACAATTGGCCCAGTGTCGTCCGGGTTTGGCCGGTGTAGTCTGACTTGCCTAGTTAAATAAAAGTGTTTGGATGCTAAATGTGTTTATATTAATTAACAGTCAATTACAATGAGACCGACAGTTATTTGCTTGACAATCATCGGCTGATTAAATTTCATGACCGCCACAGCCCTATTGAGTGGAGTGTGTAGATGGGTGGGAGGGACCTAAAACCCTCCCACCCAACATGAGTAGGCGACATATTCCTTAATTGAAATCAAACCTTTGGTAAGAAATCAAAGATGTGTAAAATAAATGATATCCAGCTCAGGGCTCCAGCTATGCATTTGGTTTGCTATCTTGTTCGTTAAGTGGCTAGATTTCAAGATCAAGCTTCTTGGTAACATCAGAGACATCCAAACCCCATTTGGATCAAGATTCCTGTTTCCTAAATTGTTTTCTTGCTTCAAAATAATATTTTACCATTTTTGGAAATAGCGCCCCTTGTGTGCACTTCCGTTAATACCGTATACCGGGAAACGGCCCAACCCTAGGTGACAGGGAAGGAGAGAGAGAGGAAGAGAGAATTAGCCAGCGGAGAAAGGGATCTGTACTCACGGCAGCCTTTCTCGTCGCTCTTGTCGAAGCAGTCGGACACTCCGTCACACTGCCACGCCCCTGGGATACACTTCCCATCCCCACACATGAAGTTCCCTGGGTTGTTACAGTCTGTGGTGAAATTGTTGCCCGGAAGGAGCTGGCTCTCTGTGGGAGAGGAGAGATGGAGGAGGAGAGGAGCAGGGGGAGGAGAAGGAGAGGGCAAGAGGAGGGGAGGAGAGAGGAGCATGAGAAAGAGGGGATGAGGCAAGGAACCAGGATAGGGAAGATAGGGAAGAGAGTGGGGTGGTGGGGTTGGAAGAGGAAAATAATATATAATGTTTATCCATTGTTTTGTTTATCCGTTATTTGTTTATCCGTTATTTTACCAGGTAAGTTGACTGAGAACACGTTCTCATTTGCAGCAACGACCTGGGAAATAGTTACAGGGGAGAGGAGGGGGATGAATGAGCCAATTGTAAACTTCAGCGATTTTGAGCCAATTGTAAACTTCAGCGATAATAATAATAATAGTCCAAACAGAACTAGGACGATAAAATGATATTGCATATTATTATCTCCAAATGGAACATTTATAAAGGCAGTGGCTCCATTCCGATATCAGTATCCAGGCAGATCATACAAACAGAGGATAGCATCATGAATACCAATATGAGAGGTACGAAAGGGTCATATGGTGATAACAGTCAAGTCTCTGAGTCATTATTGCTGGCTAATATAACGAAAGGCAGATAAGGGCACGCACTCACTAGGGATGGGAATGGTTACATGAACACTAAAATATCCAAACTGACAGTATTCGATTACTTGGGAGAGTATTCATTTATTTATTTAAGGTGCAAAATGCAGAAATCGCTTCGCCATTTCCTGGTTGCTAAATTTCTAATAGTTTGCCTAATTTCAGTTTAACAAACAGTACTTGTGTAGAGAATCCGTGTACCATCTAAACCGCTGTGAAATATATTTTCCATAAGCAAAAATATTGTATTTTCTGCTGTTTGAAGCTGGTGTATAAAAGCAAAAACAAAAGTTAAGAACGAGAAGTATAGAAATAGCACACATAGAGCAGATCTACCGCTTCTTAGACTTGCTAGAAATAGCACACAAAAGAATAGATTATTAAATTCTTTTTTTTTTAAACAACAGTTTTATGACAGTTTTTATAAGTGTGCACTATCAAAAAGATACACTGGAAGGGCTGATTTCAAGGTTTTACTGCTAACCTACAAAGAGCAGATCTACCGTCCCTAGAATTTCTAAGCAAACAGCTGGAGGCAGGGCTTTCTCCTATAGAGCTCCATTTTTATGGAACGGTCTTAGACTTGCTTTCAATGATAATGACAGATGTATAACTCATATTTCTACGTGAATTTGACCAGTTACATATCGCTTTGTGGGCTACCTTTCTCAATGGCTTTGTCTAAAATTAAATAAAGTATTTATGCTGCATCTATGTTTGTTTACATTGCCTATTCAAATAGCCTAAAACCTGAATAGATTATTAAGTCCACCTGGCCATGCTTTTTTTGGCCTGGGCCCTAAATGTCAGGACAGTTTTATGACAGTTTTTATAAGTGGTGCATTTGAACATCTTGGCCATCAAAACCTGGCACAGATACACTGGTAGCCCTAGGACAAACCTGTGATGGCTCCTTGCTGTCCCCAGTCCACTGATGTAGTTGGTTGTTATTGTTGGAGAATCAAAGAAGTGGGAGATTTCTAATCAATGCAAAATGGAATTAAGTTTGATAATAAAACGAGTAGGCTACGATGATCAACCAACAGGTAGGCTATTGTGTCATATGAATGGAGTTGTTGTAGACAAATCAAATCAATGTATTTGTTACATGCACCAAATACAACAGTTGTCACCTTACTGTGAAATGCTTACTTATACAAGCCCTTAACCAACAATGCAGTTAAGAAAATAGATTTGAGAAACAAAAGTTTTTTTTAAAGTAACACAAAATAACTAGGCTATATATTTTTTATTTATTTAACCTTTATTTAGTCAGTTAAGTACAAATTGTTAATTATATTGAAAGCTTAGGAACAGTGGTTAACTGCCTTGTTCAGGGGCATAACGACAGATTTGTACCTTGACAGCTCGGGGATTTGATCTAGCAACCTTTCGGTTACTGGCCCAACGCTCAAACCACTAGGCTACCTGCCACCCCTATATAAAGGGGTACCGAGTCAATGTGCGGGGGTTACAGGTTAGTAGAGGTAATTTGTACATGTAGGTAGGGGTAAAGTGACGATGCATAGATAATAAACAGCTAGTAGCAGCAGGGGGGGGGGGCATTTGATTAATTGTTCAGCAGTCTTATGGCTTGAGGGTAGAAGCAGTTAAAGAGCCTTTTGGACCTAGACTTGGCACTCTGGTTTTGCTTGCCATGTGGTGGCAATGAGAACAGTCTATGACTTGGATGACTGGAGTCTTTCCTCTGCCACCGCCTAGTATAGAGGTCCTGGCAGGAAGCTGACCCCGGTGATGAATTGGGTTATACGCACTAACCTCTGTAGCGCCTTACGGTCAGATGCTGAGCAGTTGCCATACAACCGGTCTGGATGCTCTCAATGGTGCAGCTGTATAACTTTTTGAGGATCCGGGGACCCATACTAAATCGTTTCATTCTCCTGAGGGGGAATAGGCATGTCTTGGTGTGTTAGGATCATGTTGGTGATGTGGACACCAAGGAACTTGAAGCTCTTGACCTGCTCCAAGGATGGGTAGCGCAGCAAAATAGCCTAAATTAGCCTTGCTACTTTAGCTAGCTAGCTGGTTAACTTAGCTGGCTACTGTAGCTAGCTAGCTAACTTCTTTACAATGATTTGATGCAGTCAAGATGGGCACTACCAGATGGTATGATAGATAACCTATGGCAGCAACAAGTTAGTCAAACTAGTGCACGTTGGTTTACTGTAGCTATTTTTGCACTCTCTCTTCCTCTGTGCCACACACAGACTGTCACACACACACACACCAGCCCCAAAAGCATAATTATTTGAATACTGAAATGATTTTAAATGTCCATCCCTAACACTCAGGCACAGTCGTAAACACACACACACACACACACACACACACACACACACACACACACACACACACACACACACACACACACACACACACACACACACACACACACACACACACACACACACACACACACACACACACACACACACACACACACACACACACACTTTATCCTCTGATTTCTCTGTCGCTCAATACGACAAGAGTCTGCTGCATGCAGCATTGAGTGAAGCCTCCTTTCTAGAGTCCTGTGTAGATTATAGACCTAGAAGACAATATGGATGGCTATATTTGTATGGCATAAAGTACATTTTTAGTAAGTGGGACATGATGAGGCAGAACTTGTTGATGCACTCCAGCATTATAGACTAATGGAGTTGGAGTGTAAACCATGTGCTGCTGGGCTGGCTGGCTGGGCTCAGGCACCTGTTGTGGGTACGCACTAACAAACAGCACTACACTATAGTCGGCCTAATTATGACTTAAAGAGATAACTCCTCTGAGTCAGATGAACTCGTGGATACCATTTTTATGTATTTGTGTCCAGTATGAAGGAAGTTAGTTAGTTTTGTTAGCAAACGCTCGCATTAGCGCAATGACTTGAAGTCTATGGGTATCTGCTAGCAAGTAGATAAAAGGGTCATATTGCTAAAATCCAAAATATTCCATTTAAGGATAACAATGCACAGGTTGTATACTGTACCCATAGGGCTCTAGTCAAAAATAACGCACTAAATAGGGATCATTTTGGACCCCTACACCTTTTCACTCGGTATCTGCATCTCAAACTGGAACAAGCTAGGGGAGGAATACAACATGACAAGAGTCCAGTGTCAATATATAAATAATAGCCCTACATGCATTATAATTCAAGTTGACAAACTGGAACTAGTAGTAGATTGTGAGATGTGTTAGATAGCTCCTGCTTGTAGTAACGGGATTTTGTTATTGTTATCAACTCACAACAGGCAACGCAGTATTTTAAACACGTTGTATTATTTAGTAACTAGCAACAGAACCAACATGTTTTCCTCTATTTTCATCATCAATGAAAACATTAACTTACGTGTTTTGGATGGCAGATCACAATGTTAGCACGATACTCATTATAGTTAACCCAGACTATATCTGATGAGAGTACATCAAACTCACCTACACACAGATAGCCAGAAAGCCTGCAAGCCAAGTTCAACTGTGCTTTCCCCCCAACCATCAGATCTCCTGCTCCAGATCTCCTGCTCCCGCCCACTTGTTTTGAAACTCCTCTGATCCAGCCATTCCCAGTGCTTCATCTGAGTGATTTACAGCTGGTATGAGTCATAGAGGTACTACAGGTGTATGAGAAGTGTTTCATTATCACCCTGGCCATGTAATGCCCTGATCACACCTCCAGAATCATTGTGCAACATGGTACGCAGCATCATTTGGATATGTGTGCAACAAAAGCTCAACATTCACCTTCTGCTGTCAAGCCGTCTACACACACAGTGTGACGCATACGCTTGATGAATCCAACGCACCACACAGAACGCACTACAATTGCCTCTGCAATGCAAAAAATGCCTCTGCAACCAAAATGCAATGACGCTGTGTCGGTGTGATCGAGGCATAAACCTTGAGGTTCTGAAAATGTCTACCTAACATCCCGTCAGAATGTTTACACCGCAGCCCTCTCCTGATCCT
Organism: Oncorhynchus gorbuscha; assembly: GCF_021184085.1. NCBI lineage: Eukaryota > Metazoa > Chordata > Actinopteri > Salmoniformes > Salmonidae > Oncorhynchus > Oncorhynchus gorbuscha. The sequence goes on along the minus strand of NC_060173.1, from coordinate 28,439,053 downwards.
TAGAGTGGGTGATGTAAGCCTCACTTTTGTCTCTTGCAATAAAAGGAGAAAGGGACTGAGGGAGAGACAGAAAGGGAGAAAAGGGGCTGTTGCCAGGTCTTTTATGTGTAGCATTCTAATAGTTATTTCTCTAATTGGCAGGAGGACGTGCCCAGGGGTTTGTAGGATGGCTACACTGAGCTGCTTCACCAGCCTCCAGTAGCAGTGACACGCACGCACGCACGCTAGCTCTCACACACACACACACACACACACACACACACACACACACACACACACACACACACACACACACACACACACACACACACACACACACACACACACACACACACACACACACACACACACACACACACACACACACACACACACACCTAAATTCACATGGGTGCACACACACTGGAAATGTGTATGAGGGAGCCGTGCATATAGACTTGAGGGAACCGGGCTGTTTGCGAGGGGCAATGGGTTAATTAGAGAGCTGCTCTGGGACTGGACGTGTGTGTGTGTGTGCACTAGCACTACACCAGGATATTGGCCTACACTTACTCACTCACTCTTCTACACCTCACTCAGTCCATCATGCATTCATTCATTCATTCATTTATTCACTCTGAGATGCGTGTCCTTCCCTACATACGATGTCTTCCTACACAAGGACACACAATCTATGCATCCCAGTTCACTGGCTCCTTTTGTAATAAAAAGGCAATCTCATTTCACTGTCTGGAATCAGCTTACTGTAGGGTTTTCATCAGTAACACTTAACTGTATACCTTAGTGCATCGTTCCTACTTAAATCGCCCAAGGCGACTTGAGATAACCTTCAATTGATTTGGCAATGCATTTACCCTTTCAGCATGAAACACACCGCATATGCATGCAGGCACAAACACGCGCACCCGTCCCATCACTCTACTACTCTTCACCTAATTCACTTCAGTTTTACTCCATATAAAATCATCAGAAAGTAAGATACCTGTAGGTCTCTAAACGAAGCATACCTGGGGACTGTGTTAACAGTAATACGAATATGAAAGCAATTACACTGAGCCAATATTGACTAGACCTCGCTCTCCTCTTCCTGTCAGCCCCCCGCTCCCTTCACCCACCGTCAGCCCCCCAACCTCTGTCAACTAGAATCCTTGGGCTTTAAGCCTCCACAGATACACAGTAGGCACGCCTGGACCAGTCTATGCATAATCCCTACTGTCACACACACCTCAACTGTAGACAGAGAGAGAGAGAGAGAGAGAGAGAGAGAGAGAGAGAGAGAGAGAGAGAGAGAGAGAGAGAGAGAGAGAGAGAGAGAGAGAGAGAGAGAGAGAGAGAGAGAGAGAGAGAGAGAGAAGATGTAAGAGAGTAGGATGGAGCAGACACTGCATACTCAATACAGCTACCTCCATAGGGGGAATATAGAGTGGAGTGGAGAAAAAAAGGCAACAGCCCATCTGGATGAGAGGCTGCATAATCCCCACTTCCACTGGAGATACAGGGGAGAGAGGGGGGGACAGAGGGATGGGGGGAGCAAGGAATACAAGGGGATAAATGACAGGTTGGGATATACAAATGGGGGGGGCAGAGGAGAGACAGAGGGGAAGAAGAGATAGAGGGGATAGAGAGGAGAAGTCCTGGCCTGAACTTTCCTGCCTCCACGTTCCCCAGTAATACCATCATTCCTCAGCATGTTGATCCCTCTACCCTGGACTGTACACCCTTGTCTGTATTAATATATAGCTTCAATCTATAACCTAACATTAAAGTGGGCTCTTTGACCCAGCCAGGGTATCATATCTCACCTACATTGATCAGGAGGGAGGAAGAGGTAAGACATAGATTCGAATGGTACATAATTGATGAGGGGATTATATACACAGGGTGTATGTCACACACCCCATTAAGAATGTAAACTTGAGTTTGAAGCAGAAAAAATACAGACAGTTACATTTTCAGGACTCCAAATCAAATACGGAAGGGCTTTTTATGTTTGAGGAAGGTAAAAATAAGGGAGAAATAACGGATCAATATTAGACAGCTCTGAATAAGCCTGTCTTTTTTATGGCTAGAGGTAGGAATTTATTTTCCAATTACAGACTGACTTTAATGGGTTGGCTGTATCAGGAACTTCTGAAGCACAGCGAGTGGTGGAGGGAAATTGGAGCCGTGTGTATGTGTGTGTGTGTGTGTCTGTCAAAGTCTGTATGCGTGTGTGTGTGTTAGGGCTATGATGGTTATGGAATTTTGGATTACGGTTATTGGCCAGGCAAATAAACCCCCACCCCCCTAAAAAAATACATATATTTTTGCAAAAAAAGTATATTAGACATACATTTTCCCCTCTCCGCCGCTCCTGACTGCATGCGCTGGCATAGCAATAGAATAGAACGGACGTCCCCATTCAAGTCACTGATTGCATAATGGGTGGACTGGAGACCGTTGTGAGTGTACCCATTGCAAAGAGGAAGATGCTAAACTAATCTTTGTCCATAGGAGCAACACAGGAAGTAGAAGTAGGAATATTGCGTCACAATGCCAGGCAGCCAGTGTACCCATGAGTTTTCCAGTCAAATTGCCAGGGTTAGAGGTTCCAAGCACGTTCTATTCATTTGATTTCTATATGTTCCGCTGCTGCATTGTGGGGCTCTTGTTTGCTACAACACCTTGCTTGTTTTACAGGGGAGTCTTTGTTGGGGACATCAAGGTCACAGAGGAAGACTTTCCAGTCATCCCTCTCTTCTGTCCTCCTCGGCTGCTTTCCTTCCGTCTCCCTCTCTTCTCCCTCTCTGCTGTGTCTTATTGTTCAGTCTCTAGATGGTAACAGCGCAAAGGGCAGGGAGCACAGGGCACAAGTCACATAGCATTACATATTACACACACAAGGCATGGGGCACAGGGCACCGGTCATCCAATATAAATGAACAGTCTGTTTGAATTCCCTGTACAGGCCTGAGGCTAGGCCTCTGAAGGTCTCCTACATGCAGAGTTAGCTAGCCTGTAGCATTGAACAGTGTAATAACATACAGGCTTGACTGGAAGCTTTCAGGCATCACTGCTCTTTGTGCATTTCTCCCCATTCAGGAGAGGTTAGATGTAAGTGTTGCAGCCTGCTGTTATATCTCTGTCTATTATGTCTTCAATTGATCTAAACCCGAGCAAAGGGTGTGGGATCTTTTCTATGATTCGTTCCATTGAATGCTACAGATGTCTCAAGTTTTGAGCAGTGGTGTGTATCATGGGTGCCAAGGGAAGCCAGGCTTCCTCCAAAAATGCACCAATAAAAAAAAATATATATTTTATCTCTCTGTGTTTCATAATGTTCCTTCAATTTGCAAGAGGCTGAATGCATATCACAGGAGTAAGCATCCGAGCGAATCAGCACCCCTCCGTTTCTCTGCACGTCGCTCCTCTATCTGATGCTGTCTGGTCCAAACGACTCAAAGGAGGCTTGCGGAAAAGTTTTTAACAATGTGCAAAAAGCCTTCACCGGAGAGATCTGTCAACTAAACAAAACAAATATGTCTGGACCCTCTCCCTAGCCACCTGAACACATGTACTACACCATGGGTACTAAACAAGCTGCCCCACATGGGTCTGGGCTCTAGGTGGAGTGTACTAACGATACAGCTTGCAGTTCATTGTGCCCAATACAGTCTCTTTTCTCTTGTTCCCTTTGCACACAAAGTACACACACAAAACTAACACACACACAAAAATACAAAGACACCTGCTTCACTGTTTTAAAAAAAACACACTTTGCATAATGTGAATAAATTAGGGATGTGACAAATGGAAAATATTGCTTAACGTTCAAACTGAATTTTATCATTAGTTTTCCATTAAAACAATATATGTTTTTCTCTCCCAATGCCGAATAATGGTCCTATTATACAGTTGGGCAAAAACGAATTTAGTCAGCCACCAATTGTGCAAGTTCTCCCACTTAAAAAAATAAGAAGCCTGTAATTTTCATCATAGGTACACTTCAACTATGGCAGACAAAATGAGAAAAAATCTCCAGAAAATCATATTTAGTGAATTAGTGAATACAAAAGTTGATCTCAATAATTTGTTATATAAACTTTGTTGGCAATGACAGAGGTCAAACGTTTCTGTAAGTCTTCACAAGGTTTTCACACACTGTTGCTGGTATTTTGGCCCATTCCTCCATGCAGATCTCCTCTAGAGCAGTGATGTTTTGGGGCTGTTGCTGGGCAACACAGACTTTCAACTCCCTCTAAAGATTTTCTATGGGGTTGAGATCTGGAGACTGGCTAGGCCACTCCAGGACCTTGAAATGCTTCTTACGAAGCCACTACTTCGTTGCCCGTGTGGTGTGTTTGGGATCATTGTCATGCTGAAAGACCCAGCCATGTTTCATCTTCAATGCCCTTGCTGATGGAAGGAGGTTTCACTCAGAATCTCACGATACATGGCCCCATTCATTTTTTCCTTTACACGGATCAGTCATCCTCGTCCCTTTGCAGAAAAACAGCCACATGATGTTTCCACCCCCATGCTTCACAGTAGGTATGGTGTTCTTTGGATGCAACTAAGCATTCTTTGTCCTCCAAACACGACGAGTTGAGTTTTTACCAAAAAGTTATATTTTGGTTTCATCTGACCATATGACATTCTCCCAATCTTCTTCTGGATCATCCAAATGCTCTCTAGCACACTTCAGACGGGCCTGGATGGGATGAGATCTTGCGCGGAGCCCCAGATCGAGGGAGATTATCAGTGGTCTTGTATGTCTTCCATTTCCTAATAATTGCTCCCACAGTTGATTTCTTCAAACCAAGCTGCTTACCTATTGTAGATTCAGTCTTCCCAGCCTGGTGCAGGTCTACAACTTTGTTTCTGGTGTCCTTTGACAGCTCTTTGGTCTTGGCCATAGCGGAGTTTGGAGTGTGACTGTTTGAGGTTGTGGACAGGTCTTTTATACTGATAAATTCAAACAGGTGCCATTAATACAGGTAACGAGTGGAGGACAGAGGGGCCTCTTAAATAAGTAGTTACAGGTCTGTGAGAGCCAGAAATCTTGCTTGCTTGTAGGTGACCAAATACTTATTTTCCACCATAATTTGCAAATAAATGTATAAAAAAAATCCTACAATGTGATTTTCTTGATTTTTTTCTCTCGTTTTGTCTGTCATAGTTGAAGTGTACCTTTGATGAAAATTACAGGCCTCTCTCATCTTTTTAAGTGGGAGAACTGGCACAATTGGTGGCTGACTAAATACTTTTTTGCCCCACTGTTTGACCGCTAGGGCCGGGCAATGAAGCTCCTGTATAAATACGGCAGTCATATGCCCTTGAAGCTATCGACAGTTTTGTACAATGCGACTAATACCAGAACATACCGGACCTATTTTTCTGTCTCATATACCTGGATTTCTACTGCAAACTCTGGGCATTTACACATGGATTTCGCAGCTAGCTAGCTGCTATCCGTGTGACTATTGGCTTACATCGATCCCGGAGCAAACATAAATTATTCCGGAGCTAGCTAGCTGAAGAGTTCCATCAGCCACTCCTGGGCTACAATCACCTATTCGGACCCATTTACTGCCAATGCAGAGCCCCACCGGGCCTTCACGACTGCACTACCGACGTTATCTGCCCGAGGGAGTTATCCAACTAGCCCCTCCGTCGCGACGTTACCTAGGCGCCCATCTGCGGCCGGCTAATCTAGCTAGCTGTCTTATCGGCTGCTATCTGAATCGGTCTATCGGACATTTTTTTTCTTGGGTCACTATAACTATATCTATTTTGCCAATTGGATTGATCCCCTCTACCACACGGAACCACACTAATCTACCAACGGAAACACACGAGGTGGCTAAAAGCAGACCTCCATCTTATGCTAGCTTGCTACCCATGGCCCGGCTAGCTGTTTGAATCGCAGTGACCAAAACCAACCTCACTACTCACTGGACCCTTATGATCACTCGACTAAGCATGCCTCTCCTTAATGTCAATATGCCTTGTCCATTGCTGTTCTGGTTAGTGTTTATTGGCTTATTTTCCTGTAGAGACTCTAGCCCTGCTCATTATACCTTATCCAACCTTTCAGTTCCGTCACCCACACATGCGATGACATCGCCTGGTTTCAATGATCTTTCTAGAGACAATATCTCTCTCATAATCACTTAATACCTAGGTTTACCTCCACTGTATTCACATCCTACCATAGCTTTGTCTGTACATTATACCTTGAAGGTATTTTATCGCCCCCAGAAACCTCCTTTTACTCTCTGTTCCAGACGACCAATTCTCATAGCTTTAAGCCGTACCCTTATCCCATTCCTCCTCTGTTCCTCTGGTGATGTAGAGGTGAATCCAGGCCCTGCAGTGCCTAGCTCCATTCCTATTCCCCAGCCGCTCACTTTTGATGACCCCTGTAACCGTAATAGCCTTGGTTTCATGCATGTTAACATTATAAGCCTCCTCCCTAAGTTTGTTTTATTCACTGCTTTAGCACACTCTGCCAACCTGGATGTTCTAGCCGTGTCTGAATCCTGGAATAGGAAGACCACCCAAAATTTTGAAATCTCCATCCCTTACTACAACATTTTCAGACAAGATAGAACGGCCAAAGGGGGTGGTGTTGCAATCTACTGCAAAGATAGCCTGCAGAGTTCTGTCCTTCTATCCAGGTCTGTACCCAAACAATTTGAACTTCTACTCTTGTTTTTAGAGAGGTGGATTTTTAAGTCTCTCGCCGTTGCCACCTGTTATAGACCACCCTCAGCCCCCAGTTGTGCTCTGGACACCATATGTCAACTGATTGCCCCTCATCCATCTTCAGAGCTCGTGCTGCTAGGCGACCTAAACTGGAACATGCTAAACACCCCAGCCATCCTACAATCTAAGCTTGATGCCCTCAATCTCACACAAATTATCAATGAACCTATCAGGTACCACTCCAAAGCCATAAACACAGACACCCTCCTAGATATCATCCAAACCAACCTGCTCTCTAAATACACCTCTGCTGTTTTCAACCAAGATCTCAGCGATCAATGCCTCATTGCCTGCATCCGTAATGGGTCAGCGGTCAAACGACCTCCACTCATCACTGTCAAACGCTCCCTGAAACACTTCAGCGAGCAGGCCTTTCTCATCGACCTGGCCGGGGTATCCTGGAAGGATATTGATCTCATCCCGTCAGTAGAGTATGCCTGGTTTTATTTTAAATGCCTTCCTCACCATCTTAAATAAGCATGCCCCATTCAAGAAATTTAGAACCAGGAACAGATATAGCCCTTGGTTCTCTCCAGACTTGACTGCCCTTAACCAACACAAAAACATCCTGTGGCGTTCTGCATTAGCATCGAGCAGCCCCCGTGATATGCAACTTTTCAGAGAAGCTAGAAACCAATATACACAGGCAGTTAGAAAAGCCAAGGCTAGCTTTTTCAAACAGAAATGTGCTTCCTGCAACACAAACTCAAAAGAAAGTTCTGGCACACTGTAAAGTCCATGGGGAATAAGAATACCTCCTCCCAGCTGCCCACTGCACTGAGGATAGGAGACACTGTCACCACTGATAAATCCACTATAGTTGAGAATTTCAATAAGCATTTTTCTACGGCTGGCCATGCTTTCCACCTGGTTAGCCCTACCACAGTCAACAGCACTGCACCCCCCACAGCAACTCGCCCAAGCCTTCCCCATTTCTACTTCTCCCAAATCCAGTCAGCTGATGTTCTGAAAGAGCTGCAAAATCTGGACCCCTACAAATCAGCCGGGCTAGACAATATGGACCCTTTCTTTCTGAAATGATCTGCCTAAATTGTTGCAACCCCTATTACTAGCCTGTTCAAACTCTCTTTCGTGTCGTCTGAGATTCCCAAAGATTGGAAAGCAGCTGCAGTCATCCCTCTCTTCAAAGAGGGGGACACTCTTGAACCAAACTGCTACACACCTATTTCCATTCTATCCTGCCTTTCTAAGGTCTTTGAAAGCCAAGTCAAAAAACAGATTACCGACCATTTCGAATCCCACCATACCCTCTCCGCTATGCAATCTGGTTTCAGTGCTGGTCATGGGTGCACCTCAGCCACACTCAAGGTTCTAAACGATATCTTATCTGCCATCGATAAGAAACAATACTGTGCAGCCATATTGCGCCCCTGTGGTCCTGTGTAGCTCAGTTGGTAGAGCATGGCGCTTGTAATGCCAGGGTAGTGGGTTCGATCCCCGGGACCACCCATGCGTAGAATGTATGCACACATGACTGTAAGTCGCTTTGGATAAAAGCGTCTGCTAAATGGCATATATTATATTATTATTATATTCAATGACCTGGCCAAGGCTTTCGACTCTGTCAATCACCACATCCTCATCGGCAGACTCGATAGCCTTGGTTTCTCAAATGATTGCCTCGCCTGGTTCACCAACTACTTCTCTGATAGAGTTCAGTGTGTCAAATCAGAGGGCCTGTTGTCTTAGCTCTGGCAGTCTCTATGGGGTGCCACAGAGTTCAATTCTTGGACCGACTCTCTTCTCTGTATACATCAATGATGTCGCTCTTGCTGCTGGTGAGTCTCTGATCCACCTCTACGCAGATGACACCATTCTGTATACTTCTGGCACAGAAGGGTGATTCTGCAACTTCGGGCACTTTGGCCCTGCAAGTTTTCAGAAATGAAAATGTATTGAAAAACCATTTTACCAGTATTATAATTGTTTTTGATTTGTCTACAAATAATATCTGATAATGGCCGAGATCGTACTATTCTGGAATTTATATATGTCTGAGACAGCCATAGTCACATGTCATATACACCACATCATTAAATATACATTTTAGTTGAAAATTAAAGATACAATTAATTTAACACATTTCTTATACATTTGTACATTAACTTGCATTAAATATTATTTTAAGTTATTTTTAAGGTTTTCCATAAATGTATTATTCAACATAACGCCTGAATGTATGAACTTGCCTTTGTGACAGCTGAAAATATGTATTTATCATTAAAAAATATATATATTTACACCCAACCTTTTTATGAGACGATGATAACAACCATATGATTTCCCAATCTAAAACAAAACAGTCAATGTAATTATACATAATATACTAAGTCACCTAAAAAAAAGGGCTGTGGTGGAATTGACAAAAAAAACGTATTAAAACAATGTTTTATTGCAAACATTTTGAACAATAACCATTGTTAAACATCTAATTAATTTAAGACAAATATTCCAAAAGTAGCTGATGGGCAGAGGTCAAGGAAGTAGGCCAGTGCTTTTGAGAGATGAGCCCAGATTGCAGAGTGGTCATCCGCATAGACGAGCTCAGTGAGCAAAGTGAAACTGTATCATTTGTGGTATACCCAAAACAGGTGTGGAGGGTCACCTGCTGGTGAGAATCACCCAAGTGAACTGCCTGGATTTCACTGGTGTATTTACACAGGTAGTTTCTCAGGGGCGCAACTTTGGTTTTAGAAGCGGGGGGGAATGATTATTGTAATTAGTTTTATCCAGTCGGATAAACTCTCCAAAACAGCCTACCCGACCTCTTGGAGATGTCTGCAGCATGGTCCTAAAGCACACCGTTGCCTCATTTTGAATCACATTCCAATGATAAAACTGGCGGGGACAGAAATGCAAATTCAGAATGTGTGTGTGGGTCTCCCCCGTCCCCGTCCCCAGTGAAAGTTGCACACCTGAGTTCTCTGCGAAGTCAACATGCACGATGATCACTTTCTGCAGATTCTCTTTTAAATTCTCTCAGTTTGGTGTCGAATGTTGTACATGTGTTTCCCCAACTTCTCTTTTATTCATTTGGAGAAGTCCTCCAGCAGAATATGCAGTGTGCTTTTATTCATTTGGAGAGCATGTCCTCCAGCAGAATGTATGCACACATGACTGTAAGTCGCTTTGGATAAAAGCGTCTGCTAAATGGCATATATTATTATTATTATTATATTACATTTTATTGAACTGTCAAATGTACAGTGAACTTGTTTCCCTCTTTACAGGACCACTACCTCCGCCTTTGTGGAAGAAGGAGCAGAAGGAGCACTGCCAGATTCCTGCAAAATGACCTTCAGCAGTCCACAAATGTGCATGTGGTCAGAAACAGACTCCATAAGGGTGGTATGAGGGCCCAACGTCTACAGGTGGGGGTTGTGCTTACAGCCCAACACCGTGCAAGACTTTTGGCAATCTGGAGACGCCGTGGAGAACGTTCTGCTGCCTGCAACATCCTCTAGCATGACCGGTTTGGCGGTGGGTCAGTCATGGTGTGGGGTGGCATTTCTTTGGGGGGCCGAACAGGCCTCCATGTGCTCGCCAGAGGTAGCCTGACTGCCATTTGGTACCGAGATGAGATCCTCAGACCCCTTGTGAGACCATATGCTGGTGCGATTGGGCCTGGGTTCTTCCTAATGCAAGACAATGCTAGACCTCATGTGGCTGGATTGTGTCAGCAGTTCCTGCAAGAGGAAGGCATTGTTGCTATGGACTGGCCCGCCAGTTCCCCAGACCTGAATCCAATTGAGCATATCTGGGACATCATGTCTCGCTCCATCCACCAACGCCACGTTGCACCACAGACTGTCCAGGAGTTGGCAGATGCTTTAGTCCAGGTCTGGGAGGAGATCCCTCAGGAGACCATCCGCCACCTCATCAGGAGCATGCCCAGATGTTGTAGGGAGGTCATACAGGCACGTGGAGGCCACACACACTACTGAGCCTCATTTTGACTTGTTTTAAGGACATTACATCAAAGTTGGATCAGCCTGCAGTGTGGCTTTCCACTTTAATTTTGAGTGTGACTCCAAATACAGACCTCCATGGGTTTACAAATTTGATTTCCATTGATAATTTTTGTGTGATTTTGTTGTCAGCACATTCAACTATGTTGTGTCATCGGCAAACTTACAGTGCCTTGCGAAAGTATTCGGCCCCCTTGAACTTTGCAACCCATTATTTCTATCTCTACTTTGCACATTCTTCCACTGCAAATCTACCATTCCAGTGTTTTACATGCTATATTGTATTTACTTTGCCACCATGGCTTTTTTTGCCTTTACCCCCCTTATCTCACCTCATTTGCTCACATTGTATATAGACTTATTTTTCTACTGTATTATTGACTGTATGTTTGTTTTACTCCATGTATAAGTCTGTGTTGTTGTATGTGTCGAACTGCTTTGCTTTATCTTGGCCAGGTCGCAATTGTAAGTGAGAACTTGTTCTCAACTAGCCTACCTGGTTAAATAAAGGTGAAATAAATATAAAACATTCGGACTGCTTCCAATCAGAATGGTAGGAGATGACAGGTTGTATAAACTCACTAATAGGCAGAGTTAAAAGAACATACAGTGCCTTGCGAAAGTATTCGGCCCCCTTGAACTTTGCGACCTTTTGCCACATTTCAGGCTTCAAACATAAAGATATAAAACTGTATTTTTTTGTGAAGAATCAACAACAAGTGGGACACAATTATGAAGTGGAACGACATTTATTGGATATTTCAAACTTTTTTAACAAATCAAAAACTAATAAATTGGGCGTGATAATAATAATAATAATAATAATCTGTGAGTATAACAGTACTGATATGACAGGCGAAAACCCAAGGAAAATCCAACCAGGAAGTACTATTTTGAAAGGCTGTTATTCCATTGAAAGCCTAGCCACCATACAAAGACTTAGGACCCAGTTCATGAGCTCTGTGGCTTCCTCTACATGTGGCCAGTCTTTAGGCATTGTTTCAGGCTTTTACACTGAAAAATGAGGGAGATACAGCACTTTCAATCAGTGGCCAGTGGAAATTTCCATTCATCAGCCATGCGCCTGATAGGGAATGTGCCTTTCTTGTTTCTTCTTTCCTACTGACAAAGCTTTTGTCCGGTTGAAATATTATTGATTATTTATGACAACCGGAGGATCGATTTTAAACATCGTTTGGCATGTTTCTACTAACTTCTATTGTACTTTTAAAAACTTTTCATTTGGACTTAGTGCACGCGCCTTAAGCATTCGGATTACTGGACAAAACGCGCAAACAAAAAAGGAGGTATTTGGTCATAAATAAGGACATTATCAAACAAAACAAACATTTATTGTCTAACATGGAGACCTGGGAGTGCAACCAGATGAAGATCATCAAAGGTAAGTGATTAATTTTAATGCTATTTCTTACTTTTGTGACTCTCTCCTTGGCTGGAAAATGGCTGTATGGGTTTCTGTAGCTAGGTGCAAACCTAACATAATCGCAAAGTATGCTTTCTCCGAAAAGCCTTTTTGAAATCTGACAGTGCGGTTGCATTAAGGAGAAGTGTATCTTTATTCGTATGATTAACACTTGTATCGTTTATCAAAGTGTATGATGAGTATTTCTGTAATTTGATGTGGCTCTCTGCACTTTCACCGGATGTTTGTTTGAGACAATGCATTTCTGACCATAATGCGCCAATGTAAACTGAGATTTTTGGATATAAATATGAACTTTATTGAACAAAACATACATGTATTGTGTAACATGAAGTCCTATGAGTGCCATCTGATGAAGATCATCAAAGGTTAGTGATTAATTTTATCTCTATTTCTGCTTTTGGTGACTCCTCTCTTTGGCTGGAAAAATGGCTGTATGGTTCTGTGACTAGGTGCTGACCTAACATATTCGCATGGTGTGCTTTCGCAGTAAAGCCTTTTTGATATCGGACACTGTGGTTGGATTTACAATAAGTTTATCTTTAATATGGTGGATAATACCTGTATGTTTGAGGAATTTTAATTATGGGATTTCTGTTTTGAATTTGGCACCCTGCAATTTCACAGGCTAGCGTCCCACTTGTACCAGAGAGGTTAAAACATGTTGGTGTTACAGACTCGGAAAGGGAGAGGTTGAAAATGTCAGTGAATACACTTGCCTGTAGGTCAGCGCTTGCTCGCAGTACACATACTGATAATCCGTCTGGCTTTGCGGCTGCAGAAAGCATGATCACACGGTCTTCCGGAAGAGCTGGTGCTCTCATGCATGTTTCAGTGTTATTTGCCTCGAAGCCAGCATCGAAGTAGTTTAGCTCGTCTGGTTGGCACGTGTCACTGGGCAGCTCTCGGTTGTGACGAGCTTCAGAGCCAGTGTAGTACGATTCAAACTTAGTCCTGTATTGACGCTTTGCCTGTTTGATGATTCGTCAGAGGGAATAGCAGGATCTCCCTGCATTAAATGCTCTCAGAGAGAGTGCAGGTTAACAGCTTGTTTATTTCTAGTATACATCGAAGCCTTTCCGCTGGAATGTGACCACCCAGTGACTAGCTGGCAGCATGGATAGGGCCACTAAAGCTCAGTTAAATGCCTCCGCTCCAACGTATCTGAACCATACGCTATTGATGATCCATCTGTGGCTTAAAAACAGATGTGGAGTTAAGAGTATGGAGAGAGAAAGAGAGAGAATGGGGCAGAGAGAACAAGAGAGAGAGAAAGAGAGGGGGGCAGAGAGAGCAAGAAAGAGAGAGAAAGATAGGGGGGCAGAGAGAGCAAGAAAGAGAGAGAGAAAACCCTCCTCTACTCTCCTGTTTCTCCCAGCAGCATCTGTCTGACCCTGAAGGTCCGAGACAAGGTCATGGCAGAAACCACAGGATCCACTTTCAAGGCCAATCCTTCAGTGGGGGGGGGGGGGGTTGTGTGCGCACGTACGCCCACACACACACACACACACACACACACACACACACACACGCTCAATTCCACCACCACTCCGCTACCTTTTCATTTCAGTGATGATGCGATTACTCAAACTTTCCTCCAACTGTCTAGCCAGCACTGTCTCTAGTAGCCTGGCCTAGTTCCGTTATATCCATGACATACCATTAAATCAAATCAAATTTTATTTGTCACATACACATGGTTAGCAGATGTTAATGCGAGTGTAGCGAAATGCTTGTGCTTCTAGTTCCGACAATGCAGTAATAATCAACAAGTAATCTAACTAACAATTCCAAAACTACTGTCTTATACACAGTGTAAGGGGATAAAGAATATGTGCATAAGGATATATGAATGAGTGATGGTACAGAGCAGCATAGGCAAGATACAGTAGATGGTATCGAGTACAGAATATACATATGAGATGAGTATGTAAACAAAGTGGCATAGTTAAAGTGGCTAGTGATACATGTATTACATAAGGATGCAGTCGATGATATAGAGTACAGTATATACATATGCATAGGAGATGAATAATGTAGGGTAAGTAACATTATATAAGGTAGTATTGTTTAAAGTGGCTAGTGATATATTTACATCATTTCCAATCAATTCCCATTATTAAAGTGGCTGGAGTTGAGTCAGTGTCAGTGTGTTGGCAGCAGCCACTCAATGTTAGTGGTGGCTGTTTAACAGTCTGATGGCCTTGAGATAGAAGCTGTTTTTCATTCTCTCGGTCCCAGCATTGATGCACCTGTACTGACCTCGCCTTCTGGATGATAGCGGGGTGAACAGGCAGTGGCTCGGGTGGTTGATGTCCTTGATGATCTTTATGGCCTTCCTGTAACATCGGGTGGTGTAGGTGTCCTGGAGGGCAGGTAGGTTGCCCCCGGTGATGCGTTGTGCAGACCTCACTACCCTCTGGAGAGCCTTACGGTTGTGGGCGGAGCAGTTGCCGTACCAGGCGGTGATACAGCCCGCCAGGATGCTCTCGATTGTGCATCTGTAGAAATTTGTGAGTGCTTTTGGTGACAAGCTGAATTTCTTCAGCCTCCTGAGGTTGAAGAGGCGCTGCTGCACCTTCTTCACGATGCTGTCTGTGTGAGTGGACCAATTCAGTTTGTCTGTGATGTGTATGCCGAAGAACTTAAAACTTGCTACCCTCTCCACTACTGTTCCATCGATGTGGATAGGGGGGGTGTTCCCTCTGCTGTTTCCTGAAGTCCACAATCATCTCCTTAGTTTTGTTGACTTTGAGTGTGAGGTTAATTTCCTGACACCACACTCCGAGGGCCCTCACCTCCTCCCTGTAGGCCGTCTCGTCGTTGTTGGTAATCAAGCCTACCACTGTTGTGTCGTCCGCAAACTTGATGATTGAGTTGGAGGCGTGCGTGGCCACGCAGTCGTGGGTGAACAGGGAGTACAGGAGAGGGCTCAGAACGCACCCTTGTGGGGCCCCAGTGTTGAGGATCAGCGGGGTGGAGATGTTGTTGCCTACCCTCACCACCTGAGGGCAGCCCGTCAGGAAGTCCAGTACCCAGTTGTACAGGGCGGGGTCGAGACCCAGGGTCTCGAGCTTGATGACGAGCTTGGAGGGTACTATGGTGTTGAATGCCGAGCTGTAGTCGATGAACAGCATTCTCACATAGGTATTCCTCTTGTCCAGATGGGTTAGGGCAGTGTGCAGTGTGGTTGAGATTGCATCGTCTGTGGACCTATTTGGGTGGTAAGCAAATTGGAGTGGGTCTAGGGTGTCAGGTAGGGTGGAGGTGATATGTTCCTTGACTAGTCTCTCAAAGCACTTCATGATGACGGAAGTGAGTGCTACGGGGCGGTAGTTGTTTAGCTCAGTTACCTTAGCTTTCTTGGGAACAGGAACAATGGTGGCCCTCTTGAAGCATGTGGGAACAGCAGACTGGTATAGGGATTGATTGAATATGTCCGTAAAACACACCAGCCAGCTGGTCTGCGCATGCTCTGAGGGCGCGGCTGGGGATGCCGTCTGGGCCTGCAGCCTTGCGAGGGTTAACACGTTTAAATGTCTTACTCACCTCGGCTGCAGTGAAGGAGAGTCCGCATGTTTTCGTTACAGGCCGTGTCAGTGGCACTGTATTGTCCTCAAAGCGGGCAAAAAAGTTATTTATTCTGCCTGGGAGCAAGACATCCTGGTCCGTGACTGGGCTGGATTTCTTCTTGTAGTCCGTGATTGACTGTAGACCCTGCCACATGCCTCTTGTGTCTGAGCCGTTGAATTGAGATTCTACTTTGTCTCTGTACTGATCCAGTAGATTCAGTAATCACAGTAAATAGCCTTGTCTCCTCTGACATGGCCTAATCAACATTAGCAGGACAACATTAGGAGATTGGCCTTTTTCCTTCCAGACAAAAGAGGAAAAACTGATGCATAATGCAATGCTCCTTCCAATATACGTGATTAATATGAGTGCAATTCCAATGCCCCCTAAAGTACAGAGCAGTTTCTACTATGACCCAGGCTAATTACATTAGCAGAGATTGCCTGGATGATTTGGGATGCTTTCCTAATCTCTACTCAATCTTGCTGTTTTAATGTTTTTAATGTTTATTGTAGAATTGGTTACAAACTTCTATCCACTTTCGTTTTCCACTTAGCTGATTAAATTAAAAGTGAATCCACAGTAATATCCTAAATGCTGTTTGTTTAATATACAGGCACACAAACACCATACCATATCATATCATTAAATCATTCAACTGTAGTCCGATTCAGTACTCTTGGTAACACAAACATAATTCTGGTATTACCATGACACAGTCATAAACCAGTCTCCAGTGTGTTTAACAGGGCTTGTGAAGGCTGCTGTTGGGACAGAATGTGTTTGTTCCCACACTCGGGACTCTTATTCTATTGGTTACACGGACTCTTGGCCTCCCATCCTGTTCTAACCACCTCTCGTCGGCTTTGTATTCATGTTGCCTGATGAAATTGCTGGACAATGTGATCTTGATGCCATCTAACGCACATTCAAATGTTATAAATCAACACTGCAGAGCTCTCCCTGACCTCTGTCGTGCCCTGATTGTATACTGCTAATTATATCTGGAAATGTACACCCTGACCCATCTACTGTTTCTAGCCCCAATTCTGCTTCACTGATTTCTGCTCTCGTAAAAGCCTGGGTTTTCTGCACGTTAACACTAGAAGGTTAACTAACATTTATCAATTGAAAGTGTGGGTTCACAGCTCCAATCCAGATGTGTTGGTCAATACTGAGACATGGGTAAGAAAGAGGGTTTTGAAAACTGATGCTAACCTTTCTGGATATAACCTTTTTCAGCAATACAGATCTTCCAAAGGTGGTGGAGTGGCAATCTTTACCAAGGAACACATTCAGTGATAGGGTGTCTCCACCAAGTCTGTCCCCAAACAATTTGATTTGTTGGTTTTACGCATTAAACTTTCAAATAACTTTGTTGACAGTCGCTGGGTGTTATCGGCCACCATCAGCACCGACCTGTACCCTAAATGCCCTAAGCTCTCTTCTGGCCCTTAACACTAATTCTGAATTTGTCCTGCCAGGTGACTTAAACTGGGACATGCTTAAACCACCTGACCAAGTCCTAAAGCAATGGGATTCCCTCAATCTTTCTCAGATTATTACCAATCCCACAAAGTATGACTAAACACCCAGAAAAGGCTACCCTCCTTGATATTATCCTTACAAATAATACTGATAGGTATCAGTCTGGTGTTTTTTGTAATCACCTTAGTGATCACTGTTTTACAGCCTGTGTTCATAATGGCTGCTCAGTGAAACGACCTGTCCTGATTTGTCATAGACACTTGCTAAAAAACTTTAATGAGCAATCATTCCTTTATGACCTGGCCTCTGTAAATTGGAATAGAATCAGCTTGATCTCCTCTGTCGCATGCACCTACTTTAAAAAAATATTTTCAGAAGTATCGTTAACAAATACGGGCCCATAAAGAAAATGAGAATTAAAAACAGGTTCAGACCCCTGGTTCGACCATGATCTAGCAGAGTTACTCCACCTCAAGAATTCCATTTGGCAAATCGCTTGACACATGCACACTCAGGCTGATTGTTACCGACAAGGAGCACATGGCTGAGCTCTTTACTTCATTTAGAAGTCAGGATTCCTATTTGACTCTAACATGCCTCCTTTCCCATCCAACATGTAATAATCTCCCACCCCTTCTAATGCGACGATCCCTCTTTTTCCCCTGCCCCGCTACATAGTTTCTAGCTGCAGGCGGTCACTGAGTCTGATGTGCTAAAGGAGCTCCTTAAACTTGACCCCAAAAAACATCTGGGTCAGATGGTTTAGACCCTTTCGTCTTTAAAAGGTTGCTGCCCTTATCATCGCCAAGCCTATCTCCTCTTTGGGTGTCACGTGTGCTCCCTCTCCGGCCTCTAGGTCATCAGGCTGCTCGTTATGGCGCACACCTGTCACCATCGTTACACGCATCTGCGCGTCATCACTCACCTGTACTCCATCACCCTCTTGATTACCTGCCCTTTATATGTGAATCCCTTTGATTTCTTCCCCAGTCATCACTGTTTCTGTTTCCTTTCTGTCCGTTGTTCGTGTTTCTTGTTTTGTATTATGTTTCATTTATTTATTAAAAACACTCACTCCCTGAACGTACTTTTCTGACTCTCAGCGCACATCGTTACATTGGGGAGGTTCCCATTGCTTGGAAGGCAGCCAAGGTGCATCCTTTATTTAAAGGGGGAGAGCAAGCTGATCCTAACTGTTATAGGACCATTTCTATTTTTCCCTGTTTATCAAAAGTGTTGGAAAAACTTGGGTAGGCAATCTGGTTTCCGGTCAGGTTATGGATGTGTCACTGCAACTTTAAAGGTCCTAAATTATGTCACCATTGCCCTTGATTCTAAGCAATGTTTTTTAATTGACTTGGCCAAAGCTTTTCAAACGGTAGGCCCTTCCATTCTTGTGGGCCAGCTAAGGAGTATTGGTGTCTCTGAGGGGTCTTTGGTCTGGTTTGCTAACTACCTCTCTCAAAGAGTGCAGTGTATAAAGCCAGAACATCTGCTGTCTCAGCCACTGCCTGTCACCAAGGGAGTACCCCAATGCTCAATCCGGCCCCACGCTCTTCTCAATGTACATCAACAACATTGTTCAGGCAGTAGGAAACTCTCTCATCCATTTATATGCAGATGATAGTCTTATACTCAGCTGCCCCCCCCTCAGAGTTTGTGTTAACTTCTCTAGGATAGGGGGCAGCATTCTGAATTTTGGATGAAAAGCATGCCCAAATTCAACTGCCTGCTACTCATCCCCAGAAGATAAGATATGCATATTATTAGAATATTATATGCATATTATTGGATTTGGATAGAACACACTCTGAAGTTTCTAAAACTGTTTGAATCATGTCTGTGAGAATAACAAAACTTATTTAGCAGGCGAAACCCAGAGGACAAACCATTCAGATTTTCTTTTGAGGTCACTCTTTTCAATGGGTTTTCATTGGGACCAGATTTCTAAGGGACCTTCTTGCAGTTCCTGCCGCTTCCACTGGATGTCAACAGTCTTTAGAAATTGGTTGAGGTTTTTTCTTTGTGTAATGAAGAAGTACGGCCATCCAGAACGAGGGTAACTTGAAGTGTACTGTTAGATTCAGCCATATTCATTGACCTGGCCAAGGATTGACTCTGTCAATCACCACAACCTCATCGGCAGACTTGACAGCCTTGGTTTCTCAAATGATTGCCTCGCCTGGTTCACCAACTACTTCTCTGATAGAATTCAGTGTGTCAAATCGGAGGGTCTGTTGTCCGGGCCTCTGGCTGTCTCTATGGGGGTGCCACAGGGTTCAATTCTTGGACAGACTCTCTTCTCTGTATACCTCAATGATGTCGCTCTTGCTGCTGGTGAGTCTGATTCACCTCTACGCAGACGACACCATTCTGTGTCTTTGGACACTGTTAACAACCCTCCAGATGAGCTTCAATGCCATTCAACTCTCCTTCCCCTGCCTCCAACTGCTCTTAAATGCAAGTAAAACTAAATGTATGCTCTTCAACTGATCGCTGCCCGTACCTGCCCGCCCGTTCAGCATCACTATTCTGGACGGTTCTAACTTAGAATATGTGGACAACTACAAATACCTAGGAGTCTGGTTAGACTGTAAACTCTCCCTCCAGACTCACATCAAGCATCTCTAGTACAAAATTCAATCTAGAATCGGCTTCCTATTTCGCAACAAAGCATCCTTCACTCATGCTGCCAAACATACCCTCGTAAAACTGACCATCCTACCGATCCTCGACTTCAGCGATGTCATTTACAAAATAGCCTCCAACACTCTACTCAACCAATTGGATGCAGTCTATCACAGTGCCACCCGTTTTGTCACCAAAGCTCCATATACTACCCACCACTGCGACCTGTACGCTCGCAGCTCATAGATCACTCTACCTGTACATAGCCCATCTGTAAATAGCCCATCCAACTACCTCTTCACCATATTGTATTTATTTATCTTGCTCCTTTTTACCCCCAGTATCTCTACTTGCACATTCATCATCTGCACAGCTACCATTCCAGTGTTTAGTTGCTATATTGTAATTACTTCGCCACCATGGCCTATTCATTGCCTTACCTCCCTTATCCTACCTCATTTGCACACACTGTATATATAATTTTTCTACTGTATTATTGACTGTATGTTTGTTTATTCCATGTGTAACTCTGTGTTGTTGTATGTGTCGAGCTGCTTTGCTTTATCTTGGCCAGGTCGCAGTTGTAAATGAGAACTTGTTCTCAACAAGCCTACCTGGTTAAATAAACGTGAAATATATATATATATTTTTTTTTAATTATTATTTTTTGCTGTCATTACGGGATATTGTGTATAGATTGATGAGGGGGAAAAATGTTTTAATCAATTTTAGAATAAGGCTGTAACGTAACAAAATGTGGAAAAAGTATACTTTCCAAATGCACTGTATAGCAGCCTGTAGCCTAATTTTGTCTGTCAAACAGGTAGGCCTACCTCTTATTTCTTAAATAGGAAGAAATGGGCTCCAACACAAAGCCCACTTGTTGTTAGTGAAGTCTAATTAAAATGAAGACGGTGTAAATGAATGTCTACTCGAATGTGCCTACTTTCAGCACCATGAGCTGTCCATTTCCGATTGATTGTGCCATGGATGCTGCTTCAAGTTTCAGCACCACAATGTAAATGACTCTAATCTGATTTATTGTGAGGCATTTAACTCTGATAAATACACCTACATCATGGGCAAGAAACATATGGTTTATAATAAATCAATTACAGTAGTAGCAAACTATCAAAGTTGACATCCGGTCCTCCTTCTCATCTTCTTACTCTCTTTCTCAAACTGAACAGAACATACAGTAGGCTATAGGATAGTTCACATGCAAGGTAGTGCATTTTTGGACTAGGCTTAAATCATAAAATATTTTGGGAATTGCCCCCGTAGGGCTACATAGCACATCAATTGGTTAGGCAGCACACAAAAACGTTTTGGATCAGCAACAGCAGGAGGCCAGGGCTCAGGATTGGAATATCCACTGCAGTGTGTAATGCAGCCTAGTTTTATTTAAACCATCCCAGCAGCTACCTTAGAAAAATAACTTTCGTCTTTGCTTCTCTGAGCATGCACTTCATAGCCTATAGACTAAGCTTTATATACCAGAGCTGCGAGAAAAGTTATATTTATTAGTTGAAACACTGTTGCGGTTGTTTGTGAGAATGCCAACAGATGTGGTTCCCGTGGGGGAAAGATTAGCAAACAAAAGGCAGGCATTAAAGGTCCTGCACTTAAAAAAAGTAGGCTGAAGGGAAAAAGAGGGATGAGGAAGAGGAGAAGGGAAAGAAAGGACAGGCCACCTGCTCTCTTTTCTCTCGTTCTCTCTGTCCTGTTTCTGTGTTTTCAGCTAATGAGCTTGTAATTGTGTAGCGAGGAGGACGAACAGAGCACCACATGATCTATGCACACCAAAAGACCAAAGCAGAGAGGGGGTGTGCCAGAGAGAGAGAAAGACCGAATATGGAAAGAGAGACAGAGGGGGGCAGAGAGAGAGAGATAAAGGTGCATGCTTTGATGTGTGTTTCAATGCAATGTAGATGAGGAATGAGAGGCCATTCTCCTTGTCTGTCAGAGAGAAAGAGGAGAGGAGCAGGTGTTTCATTTCCTCTCCCCCTCCCTCCCAAGGAGAGTTGTTCCTGTTATTCTAGGGAGGTGAATGAACTCCTGGTATTGAGAGGATGATATGAGGTGCATGGGGAGGATAAGTGTATTAGCCAGGTGTTGCTGTGTGTCATCATTAAGGCTTGGAAGTCCTGAACAATATAGCTGGACTTCATCACAACAACAAAGTCCAGCTTGCTTAATCCTGGCTTTACCTCCCCACTGTGGGAGTGGCTATATTAAGCAGATGGGATGCTGTGCAGAGGAGGAGGCAGGGAACGACAGAAACCCTCCCCCCAGCAGCATCTGGTTGACCCTGAAGGTCAGAGACAAGGTCATGGCAGGAACCACAAGATCTACTTTCAAGGCCAATCCCTCAGTGGACATAAATGTAACAGTTTTAGAGAATTAGTTATTAAAGAGGAACGAGCAATACAATAAACAAAGCAAGGCCACCTGTTCTGGCAATATGATGCATTCTTAATACACTTGTTAATTATCTCTCCACGGAATGATGCTTACAAAAGAGGAACTAAAGGGTCTAAGCATTTTGTCTCAATCACCATTGTGGGACTCAGAGTTAGATCTGATGTCCACAGTCAGAACCCTTAAATCTTCCCTCCCTACTGTGCCTCCAGTCATCCTGAACATTTCCTGCTCTCCTCCTCTCCATTTAGTCTGCCCTTCACATCAGTATTCAGGAAGAAAGCAGAGACAAGTGTTTTGGAGGTCTGCTGGAGGGTAACGTATGGAGTCATGAAGGAGCGTACACATGCGTGGCAGCTCCATCTCATTTTATTTCACTACTTCCCCCCGCACCTTATGTGATGTTTGTGTGTGACGACAGTGATGACACTGTACCAAATAAAAACAAATGAACCAGTCCAAAACAGCTTCCACATGTTTTTTCCCCGTCGGTCGGTCGCTGTCTGTCTGAGTTTGATGTTTGATTGGGTTTGGTTGAGGACCAGGAAGTGCTGCAGCTCTGATAATCTGTTGTGCAGATCTGGGGGTTTCTGCGCTCACAGGAAGAAAAAAACTGAACTAAATGGAATTACAATTGAACCCATGTCGGTCAATTAGTTGTTTAAAAATGAAAAATAAACAACATTTTGGTTAAATGCCCAGCACTACTTAATAGAGGGCAGGCAGGTCAGGCCAGAGTTTGGCCATTACTGAGGCCGTATTCATCTGCAGGAGAGGAAGTGATGTCGGAGATGGTAATTGAGTTAGTCTCTGTGCAGCCCTCGTCTAATGAGAAGCTACAGGCTGGAATTGTGACTCATTTCTTCTGCTCCGGATAATGTGTCAGACTATCAGAGAGACTTGCCCTCCTCCAGCTCAGCTAATGACTACATAGGCCTAATGAAGGATTGGTGGGATTTCTCTGACTGACTTTGGCGCTCAGTATTATTACACACAGAGGTTGTTCTCCACCTATTTCTGAAGTTAATTCACTAGATTGATGCTTGAATTGAATTCCGAGGCTGATGTTAAGTGTTTTAATGATGTTCAGAAATGCTTGTCATGGTGCCACTTTTGATCAATACTTCAGGTATGACTAGCTAAGTAACAGGAGAGAGAGTGATATCACTCTGTTATTAGCCTGTCTGGTCTCCTATTTGACTGTGTGAAGAAATCTATTGACATGCCACAAGAGTGTCCTCACTCCTCAGTGTAAAGTCCTGTGTTGTAAAGTAACATGCTTAAAAAAAATGTCAAGAAAGCAGGTCCAAATTACCAAAGATAGTGAACACCAATGCTTTCTCAAATTATGTTTATCTTGCAATATGTCCAACACGGGTTAGGAGATGGTGTCTGAAAGAACAGCCAAGCAGCCAATTATGAAGGATCATGAATAATGATCATTTGACTGACCTCTGTAGACTAGACACACAGTCCTTTGTAGGATGTTACCGACACAACACCTGGGTTCAAATACATGTGTATTTAAGTATTTCACATTTAAATACTTATTCTGTGTATTTGACTAATTTCAAAATCAGGTGGTGCTAAATCAACTACTTTTAATTGAAGTATTTGAAAGTATTTTCAAATACATGATTTCAAATAACATGGACCAAACAGACCTGAGTTCAAATGCATGAGATATTTACATATTTGTACTTGAAAGTATTTTTTTAAATACATCAAATCAAATGTTTCTAGATCCGACAGTGCAGAAATATCTAACAATTCCACAACACAACCTAATATCTAACAAATTCCACAACAAAACCTAATACACACAATCTAGTAAACGAATAGGATGAGATTTTATAAGTATAAAATATATGGATGAGCAGTGACAGAGCAGCTAAGATGCAATAGATAGTAAAGAATAGATAGTGAAGGATACAGTATTTACATATGAGATGAGTAATGTGAGATATGTAAACATTCTTAAAGTGGCATTACTAAAGTGACTAGTATTCTATTTATTAAAATCGCCAATGGTATCGAGTCTGTGGGTAGGCAGCCGCCTAGGGTTGTAAAGGGTCCGGTAAATTTCCCATGCGAAGTTAAGCCCTGAAATTGAGGGAATTTCACTTAAATTCATCAGAAAAGTTAGTTTATAACAGTGAGCCTTTTTTTGTGGGACACACAAGGCATTTGTAGGTCTTGTGGCATATGTTAGTTAAACTATCCCCAATTCAATGGAATTGCAACCCTCTGCATACACATTGTATTCTTCCATCACATGTGCAGTACATTCTTCCATCACATTTTACAGCTGATTCTCAAGATCTTGCACACTAATGAGATGCTATTGAGCCCACACTACTACTGTCTGAGCCAAAGACTACATGCTTTCTGGTAAGTTTGGATTACAATACTGAGTGGGGTGAATATATTTTATAGAACATAGACATTTCTTTGTTAACTAGTAAATAGTAGACTACAGCAAAGTGTGTTTAAATCATTTCTAACTTGTTAACAATTTCTGCAAGTTAGTTTTTACTCTCATGTGGGTTTTAGCTTGCTTTTGAGCCTGCTAACTGAGGAGTGTTAATTCACCTGTTTCCATACATGTTTCATTTAAAAAATGATCTAACAAAGGAGTTGTTTTACTGCTTAACTATTTATCTGTACATGGAATTGTATTATCATTATTTTTCACTCATTTCTTCCTAATCTTTATAGGGAAATGCCATGGGCACTATCTGATGTGTGAAGACATTTCACTGCAGCTAATGTAGAAGGAAATGTTGTGTACATTTGCAAATACTGTGCCAAATCGTGTGTGAAGAATGCAACAAAGATGCAGAATCATCTGGCCAAGTACATAAATTCCCACAACAAGCAACCTCTGAGTAAAGTTCCTCTACTCCTATTTTAGGTGAAAACGATGAATCAGACACCTTATCGATAACAACAGACCCAGGGTCTCAAACTTAATGATGTGTTTGGAGGGTACTATGGTGTTGAATGCTGAGCTGTAGTCAATGAACATCATTCTTACATAGGTATTCCTTTTGTCCAAATGGGATAGTGCAGTGTGCAGTGTAATGGCGATCGCATTGTCTGTGGACCTATTGGGGCGGCAAGCAAATTGGAGTGGGTCTAGGGTAACAGGTAGGGTGGAGGTGATCTGATCCTTGACAAGTCTCTCAAAGCACTTCATGATGACAGAAGTTAGTGCTATGGGGCGAAAGTCAATTAGTTTATTTATCTTAGCTTTCTTGGTAACAGGAACAATGGTGGCCATATTGAAGCATGTGGGGACAGCAGACTGGGACAGGGATTGATTGATTATGTCCGTAAACACACCAGCCAGCTGATCTGCACATGCTCTGAGGACGCGGCTAGGCATGCTGTCTGGGCCTGCAGCCTTGCAAGGGTTAACGCATTTAAATGTTTTACTAACGGAGAAGGAGAGCCAACAGTCTTTGGTAGCGGTGGCACTGTATTGTCCTCAAAGCACACAAATAAGTTGTTTAATTTGTCTGGGAGCAAGATGTCGATGTCTGCGAAGGGGTCTGGTTTTCTTTTTGTAGTCCGTGATTGACTGTAGACCCTGCCACATACGTCTCGTGTTTGAGCCGTTGAATTGTGACTCCACTTTGTCTCTATACTGACACTTTGCTTGTTTGATTGCCTTATGGAGGGAATACGTACATTGTTTGTATTCGGTCATGTTTCCAGTCGCCTTCCCATGATTAAATGCGATGGTACGTGCTTTCAGTTTTGTGTGAATGCTGCCATCAATCCACGGTTTCTGGTTAGGGAAGGTTTTAATAGTCTCTTATACACTTTCTTATAAAGTCAGCGTATAGGTCAATGGTATTGTCTGAGGCTACCCGAAACATATCCCAGTCCATGTGATCAAATCAATCTTAAAAGGGTGTATATCGGGTTGTTCAGACCAGCATTGGATAGACCTAAGCATGGGTGTTTCCTGTTTTAGTGTCTGCCTATAGGAGCAACAATGGAGCAACAATGGAGTCATGGTCCGATTTGCCAAAAGGAGTGCGGGGGAGAGCCTTGTATGCATCATGGAAGTTAGAGTAGCGTGGTTGAGTGTGTTACTCGCTTGGTTACTGCAATCGATATGCTGATAGAATTTAGGTAGCCTTGATCTCAGATTAGCTCCGGCCTCTAGAATCAGTTCAAATGTGCAGACAAAGGATCCGCTTTGGGAAACTCATAATCCTGGTCGTAGTGCTGGTTGTGCTTGTAAATTCACGTCTCTCTGTTATCAATAGTTATTCCCGGCTGTATGTAATAACACTTAAGGTTTTCTGGGCTACCACTGTAATAAATAATACATAAAACAACTAAAATACTGCAGTTTCCTAAGGACTTTTCTATCGGCACCATCTTGAAACATGCCAATACTTTCGTAGTACATTTTCCAAAACGACAAAAAATCTAAACAATTGAAATAGTATTTGAATAAATATTTGAAAACTGTGATTATTTTTGTATTTTTTATTTAACCTTTATTTAACTAGGATAGCCAGTTAAGAACAAATTCATATTTACAATGATGGCCTACCAAAAGGCAAAAGGCCTCCTGCAGGGACAGGGATAAAAATATTTAAAAAAAAATGTTTTGACAAAACACACATCACGACAAGGGAGACAACACTACATAAAGAGAGACCTAAGACAACGGTTAAACATTCAAGTGGTGGGCCCTATTTAGATTTTTAGACAAATGATACTTTATCCGATTTTGTTTTGCTCCACTTTTTTGTTTGTTTCCCGTCTAAGTTTGGTGTGGTTTTTCTTTTGTTTGGTGGGTGCTCATTGTGGGTGTCTTTGGTTCCAGTTGTTGTTGCTAGTCAACTTTCATTAGACACCCCATGAGTGGTTTTCAGTACCCCTCCTTAAACACCACATGTTTTGGTTGTTGTCAGTGACTTTGTTAGTTCCCCCTTCTGTTTGAGCAACATTTGGCTTTTCTTGCTGGGGAACGTAAGTGAAGTTATTAAACTTTGGATGGTGACACCCAGTCACTACAAAGATACATTCGTCCTTCCGAACTCAGTTGCCAGAGAGGAAGGAAACCGCTGAAGGATTTCACCATGAGGACAATGGTGACTTTAAAACCGCTGCAGAGTTGAAGGGCTGTGATAGGAGAAAACTGATGGCTCAACAACATTGTCTTTACTCCACAATACTAACCTAAATGAGTGAAAAGGAAGCCTGTACAGAATTTAAATATTCCAAAACATGCATCCTTTTTGTAATAATGCACTAAAGAAACAATGTGCTCCTCCTCTCTCTTCTGCCTGAATTCACCTCTCTTCACTATAATTGTTCAGACAGGCAAATATTGCTTTCCTGCCTTACTTGACATATTCCATCAGCCATTACACACCAGGGAGAACAGCCAGGCTCTGGTATAATCCTCTGAGCTGATCTGGGCTTAATGAGAGGGATTTTCAGGTAGCAATAATGAGATGTTCAGTATCAATATCATGGGGTCTTAAGTCAAATCTTTTAAATGAACTGTGACAAAGTGGTAATTATTTATAGTCTGCCAAATTGAGATTGATCTTATTTGTTCATTTATGCATTTGCCTGGGAGAGTTACATCAAATGCATAATGGCTTTTGCGCTGCAGATTTTTATCTGTGATTGGAGTTTTACCCCAGAGGTTGGTGAATGAGATGTGTATCCATGTGAGTGAGCACTGTGGAGATAAGGTGGAGATAATTCCACTGGCAGCCTCAGCGGAATGCCAATATGCTGTGAGTCCATGAGGCCATCATTCTGTCAGTCACTAGTCTCTATAATAATTTGTTACTCTTGCAATTATGTTTACATGAAGAACCACAGAGATAAAGCATATGCAATGGTTTTGGTTTAGTATTCATATGAATATTTATCCAAAGGAATGTGGTCTTCTCTGTGGAAGGATGACTGAGAAAAGGCAGAAACATAGGAGCATGTCAAATTGGGTGTCAAATTAAATGACGTTTAAAAATGAAGGCATACAGTGCCTTCAGAAAGTATTCACACTCCTAGACGTTTTCCACATCTTGAAGTGGAACAAAGGGTTTAAAATGGGTTTGTCATTTTTGGTCAACGATCTACTGTACACTGTAGAGGTCGACCGATTATGATTTTTCAACACCGATACCGATTATTGGAGGACCAAATGAGCCGATGCCGATTAAATCGGCCGATTTATTTATTTATTTGTGATAATGACAATTACAACAATACTGAATGAACACTTATTTTAACTTAAGATAATGCATCAATAAAATCTATTTAGCCTCAAATAAATAATGAAACATGTTCAATTTGGTTTAAATAATGCGAAAACAAAGTGTTGGAGAAGAAAGTAATATATGTCACGTTCTGACCTTATATTATCTTTGTTTTGTATGGTCAGGGTGTGAGTTGGGTGGGTTGTCTATGTTCCTTTTTCTATAATTTGGGATTTCTGTGTCCGGCCTAGTATGGTTAACAATCAGATGCAGCTGTCAATCGTTGTCCCTGATTGAGAATCATACTTAGGTAGCCTGGTTTCACTTTTGAGTTGTGGGTGTTTATTTTCCGTGTCAGTGTTTGTGCCACACGGGACTGTTTAATTTGTGTCGTTTATTCACGTTTGTTGTTTTGTATTTCAGTGTTCATTTTGATTAAACATTATGGACACATACCACGCTGCACATTGGTCCTCCGATCCTTCTCGCTAATCCTCCTCAGAAGAGGAGAACGAGATCCATTGCAATATGTGCCAATATGCAAAACTGTGCCATGTAAAATATGTGCCATGTAAAAAAGCTAACGTTTCAGTTCCTTGCTCAGAACATGAGAACATATGAAAGTTGGTGGTTCCTTTTAACATGAGACTTCAATATTCCAAGGTAGGAGGTTTTAATTTGTAGTTAATATAGTTTTATAGGACTATTTCTCTCTATGCCATTTGTATTTCATATACCTTTGACTGTTGGATGTTCTTATCGGCACCAGTGTAACAGTATAGCTTCCGTCCCTCTCCTCGCCCCTACCTGGGCTCGAAAAAGGAACACATCAACAGCAGCCACACTCGAAGCAGCGTTACCCATCGCTCCACAAAAGCTGCAGACCTTGCAGCGCAAGTGGAATAACTACTCCAAATCTAAAAGCGAGTGACGTTTGAAACAGTATTTGCGCACACCCAGCTAACTAGCTAGCCATTTCACATTGGTTACACCAGCCATTAGGCTGATAGGCTTGAAGTCATAAACAGCGCTGTGCTTGCGAAGAGTTGCTGGCAAAATGCACGAAAGTGCTGTTTGAATGAATGATTACGGGCCTGCTGCTGCTCAGTCAGACTGCTCTATCAAATCAGACGTAATTATAACATAATAACACACATTATTATGAGCCTTTGGTCATTAATATGGTCGAATCCGGAAACTATCATTTCGAAAACAAAACGTTTATTATTTCAGTGTAATATGGAACCATTCGATATTTTATCTAACGGGTGGCATCCTTAAGTCTAAATATTCTTGTTACATTGCACAACATTCAATGTTATGTCATAATTACGTAAAATTCTGGCAAATTAGTTCGCAATTAGCCAGGCAGCACAAACTGTTGCATATACCCTGACCCTCCGTGCAATGAACGCAAGAGAAATTACACATTTTCACCTGATTAATATTGCCTGCTAAACTGGATTAGTAGTTATGACTAGTGATTATGATTGATTGTTTTTTATAAGATAAGTGTAATGCTAGCTCGCAATTTACCTTGGCTTCTACTGCATTCGCGTAACAGGCAGGCTCCTCGTGAAGTGCAATGGTTAGAGCGTTGGACAAGTTAACTGAACGGTTGCAAGATTGGATTCCCTGAGCTGACAAGGTGAAAATCTGTCTTTCTGCCCCCGAACAAGGCAGTTAACCCACTGTTCCTAGGCCATCATTGAAAATAAGAATGTGTTCTTAAAACCTCTTGGGGCTATGGGGCAGAATTTTCACTTTTGGATAAATAGCGTGTCCAATTTCAACTTCCTGCTACTCATGCCAAGAATATAAGATATACATATTATTCATATATTTGGATAGAAAACACTAAAGTTTCTAAAACTGTTTGAATCATGTCTGTGAGTATAACAGAACTTATGTAGCAGACAAAACCCAGAGGACTAACTGTTCAGATTTTTTTCCTCTCTCTGTTCTCTAAATTGTCATTGCCCAGGGATATTTCTTAGGAACCTGTTCCTACCGCTTCCACTAGATGTCCCCAGTCTTTGAAATTTGGTTGAGGTTATTCCTTTGTGCAATGAAGAAGTAGGCCAACTAGGAACTGGGTACACTGTTGAGAGTTGCACAAGACGTAAAAAGTATCGCTGGTTTGTTTTCATTCCTGTATTGAACACAGAAATACCCGTATACAATGTTAAACCTGGTGTTCTGGCTAAATTCCCATCTGGCCTTCATACCATCATGGCCACCTAATCATCCCAAGCTTCCAATTGGCTCATTTATCTCCCGCTCTACCCTGTAACTATTCCCAAGGTCGTTGCTGTAAATGATAATGTGTTCTCAGTAAGCTTACCTGGTTAAAAAAACATTCATATATGCCACCAGGGGTCTCTTGACAGTCCCCAAAACAAATGCATGGCAACACAGTTTTATAAAGAGCCATGATTGCATGGAACTCCCTTCATCTCCTATATACTCAAGCAAACATCAAAATTACCTTTAAAAAACAGATTACAAAACAACTCATGGAACAGCGGGGACTGTGAGTGGACACACACACTAACACACAATTTTTGTTATATTTTTTGTATTATGTTTTTGTTGCATTGTTTGTACGTATATCGTATTTTAAATTTGTCTGACTTTCATTGTCTATCAGTGTTTTGTTACTTGTCATGTTTTGTGTTTTTTTGTGGACCACAGGAAGACTTGCTTATGCAAAAGCTAATGGGGATCCAAATAAATAAACGAGTGTGTGAAATTGGTAATGTTGGCACACTACCTGTTCTACATGCTACGATAAACAGCGCAGAGTTTTAGTTCTATTTAGAGGCTGAGAGTTTCTCTTGCTCAGTGTCGGACTACATTGTACTTTAACCTTGGCAAAATTCCACGGTCAAGGAATTGCGCTGAGACTCCAATGTTTTTTGCCAAACAAAAAACATTGATTTAAAAGTTTAAGAAACCACAAGGTATACTTTTAACAATTTAAACAGAACATTTTACAAAACAAATTGCTGGATAAACTGCAGATGCAAAGTTTAACAGAATTTCAGTAAAGAATCTCCCTCAGTTTTTTGTGTGCACATTTTCCAAAAACTCTCCGAATTAAGATTCAACTACGTCTACAAAAAGAATGGGGTGTCAGCTACGACATGACAAATTGAACTACAGTAAGTGAAGTGGATTTACACCCTTGAAACGGAATGTCACCTTGGGTTCCTGATCTATATTAAACAGAAATGCATAATTATGGATATGAATGTCATTATTTTCATGGTGATGTATCCTAAATAGGTACACAAAATGTATACATATGCAATATCCTCCTTTGCATATTTGGGAAATTGTTCTACACACTGGCTATTATATAAATAATCTCTGCCCCAAAGACCAAATTTGGTTGGTCCGGACCAAATTTGAACCAATCATAGACATCTATGTTACATCAAAGTAGAGTACAGCACAGCACAGAACAGTAAATTATAGTTCAGTACAATAAAGTGTACTCAACTCTAGTGTGCTCTGTGGACTTTACTGAACTATACTGTAGTGTCCAAACTTGTGAACCCAACTAATAAAACAATTTATCTAATTGATAGGTCTATGTCTACCTTTACTTGTTATTTCTGTGAACTTTCACTATCCTCCATCCTATTAGAAAGACATGTGGGTTTTTGGTAACGGAATTTTAATGTACGAGGCAATGTTTCTAAAACTTACAGAAGGAAGAAACACTTCTCAAACTAAATATACGATGCCATCGGAAAATATTCAGACCCCTTGACTTTTTCCACATTTTGTTACATTACAGCCTTGTTCTAAAATGGATTACATTTTATATATTTTTTTCAGAAATCTACACACAATACCCAATAACGACAAAGTTAAAAAAGTTTAGATGTTTTTGCAAAACAATTATACTTTTTTTAAACATAACTTATTGACAGACCCTTTGCTTTGAGACTGAAATTGAGCTCCGGTGCATCCTGTTTCCATTGATCACCCTTGAGATGTTTCTACAACTTGGTTGGAGTCCACCGGTGGTAAATTCAATTTACTGGACATGATTTGGAAAGGCACACATCTGTCTATATAAAGGTCCACAGTTGGCAGTGCATGTCAGAGCAAAAAATAAGCCATGAAGTCCAAGGAATTGTCCGTAGAGGTCCGAGACAGGATTGTGTTGAGGCACAGATCTGGGGAAGGGTACCAAAAAAGTAATGCAGCATTGAATGTCCCCAAGACCACAATGTCCTCAATAATTCTTAAACGGAAGAAGTTTGGAAGCACCAAGACTCTTTCTAGAGCTTGCTGCCCAACCAAACTGAGCAATCAGGGGAGAAGGGCCTTGGTCAGGGAGGTGACCAAGAACCTGATGGTCACTCTGACAGAGCTCCAGAGTTCCTATGTTGAGGACAACCATCTCTGCAGCACTCCACCAATCAGGCCTTTATGGTATAGTTGCCAGACGGAAGGTATTGTGTGTAGATAGTTTGTTTTCCCTCAATTTCATCAATTTTAGACTAAGGCTGTAATGTAACAAAATGTGTAAAAAGTCAAGGGTTCTGAATACTAACTATTCAGAGACTGTTTCAAAATGTAGCTAACTGCTCTCAATAAGATTTAGTACAGACCAGGTCTGACACGAAATGTGGAAATAGTAGCCCACTTTGAGAACAATTCAGTGAAGGCAAACAAGTATTAGATGGAGACAGAAAGTGAGAAGATTCAAAACACAACACAAAATAAAAGATATGAATTCATCCTACACATTTCACACATTCACCTTAGTGTTTACATTTGCTGTAGCCTACAACATGTCATGGAACTTCTGGAAGCATGGCCCCATCCTGCAAAGTGGCACAGAACATGTAGAACACCCAAAGGAGGTTTCTTCACATCTACCACTCTTTACTCTGCGTCACCCACTTTCAAATTAGTTACACCTTGGGCCACACTCTGGTGCCACACTCTGGTGCCACACTCTGGTGCCACACTCTGGTGCCACACTCTGGTGCCACACTCTGGTGCCACACTCTGGTGCCACACTCTGGTGCCACACTCTGGTGCCACACTCTGGTGCCACACTCTGGTGCCACACTCTGGTGCCACACTCTGGTGCCACACTCTGGTGCCACACTCTGGTGCCACACTCTGGTGCCACACTCTTGGCTCCCTTATTCCGGACACTGTAGCCACATCAAAGTGACTGCACAAGCTACATTTTGAATGTCTTCAGGGAACAGCACCTGCAGTTTCTGAGAAGGGCCTTTGCATGGTCCCCCACGCAATGTACACTTTTATGATGGCAATGTTGAGCATCCTCCAAAACATATACTTCCACCATTTTCTGCCTGTGCGTCCAGCATTGTAATAGCTCCTCAGCTGGTCAAGATGGTCAAGCCCTGGAACAGATAAGTTCCTACCACTTTTAAAAACAACTCCAAAACCTTTAGGCCCAGGCTGTGTTGTATAACGGTAAAAGGGGGGACTTGGCAGACACGCGCCATGGAAACCTAGGCCCCCTCCACTCCTCCTTCATCGCTCCATATCTCTATCCCTCCAATCATCTCTAACTCCTCTTCGTCCCTGCCTTTTGCAGCTGAGCCCTGACTCTCCACATCACTTACTTTGCTTTCACTAACCTAGAGGAACAGAGTAACAGTGTGAGTGGAGCAACAAGTAGGATACAATTGCGATCTCTCATCTCTCTCCAACTCTGGCTTTTTTTGCCTGATAGACTCAGCTTGCCAATGTTAGCTGATTAGTTATGAAGCTGGGACAGTTTCCAAATTAATTGCATCAGTAGAAACAGGACAAAACAAGCAACTTGTTATCTGGTTACTTAAACAAATATCCAACTTCTCATATGAGCGCCACTGAACTGGCATCTAAAATCAAATTAAATGTTTTGTCACATTCGCCGAATACGACAGGTGCTTACCTACAAGCCCTTAACCAACAATGCAGTTCAAGAAATAGTTAAAGAAAATATTTTATAAACTAAAGTAAAACTTTTAATAGAAATTAGCACAAAATTACAATAACGAGGCTATATAGACTCGTTATTGTATTGTGTTTATTTATTCTTTACTTACTTACTTTATTTTTCTTAACTCTTGGTTAAGGGCTTGTAAGTAAGCATTTCACGGTAAGGTCTACACTTGCAGTAGTCGGCGCATGTGACAAATAAAGTTTAATTTGACAAAACAAACAACTAGTTAGTTAGACTATATACAGCAAAACACTGCCACTGTTCCCATGAGACAGTGAACAATCATTTGAGCCCCACTGCTGATGCTCGCCTGGACCAACCAAATAATCATGACATGACAGGATTTGCTAATATGAGAGTTATTCTCCATTTTTCACAACATCAAACATATAAATATATGCATACACTCACCACAACATCATCACTTTTCAAAGTGCAATGACGTGTCCGTATCACCAACAAACATAGATACAACTTCTTTCACATTAAAAAGTTGTGTTCGCTGCAGCGCCATTTTGAGTAATGAAAAGAATACATTAAGGTCAAATGACAACATACCATATTTCCCTTTTCTGGTTGGCAGCCACAAAAATACCACAACAGGATGTTAGCAAGTTAATTTTGCGATATTGACACATTATTGTTAGAAAAAAAGGCTGTTCATGTTTCAATTACTCATGTTTTCAACGGCCGCAAAGGGTTCTAAAGGGTTAATCACACTTTGTATTATGTATCACACCCAGTCACAACAAAGATACAGGGGTCCTTCCTAACTCAGTTGCCAGAGAGGAAGGACGTTGCTCAGGGAATAGGGATTTTACAGTTACAGAGTTGAATGTCTGTGATAGGAGAAAACTGAAGATGTATCAACAGCATTACAGTTACTCCACAATACTAACCTAAATAACAGAGTGAAAAGAAGGAAGGTTGTACAGAATAAAATTATTCCAAAACATGCAGTCAACACATCACTGAGTACCACTCTTTATATTTTCAAGCATGGTGGGTATGCTTGTCATCTAGTGAGTTTTATAGGATAAATGTATGCAATAGAGCTAAGCACAGGCAAAATCCTAGAGGACAACCTGTTTCAGTCTTCTTTTCAACAGACACTAGGAGACAAATTCACATTTCAGCAGGACAATAACCTAAAAACTGAAGTCGCTTACCAAGACGACATTGAATGTTCCTGAGCGGCCTAGTTAAATTGGCTATCTACTAATGATCAACAACCAACTTGACAGTGCTTAAATATATTTTTGAAGAATAAGCAAATATTGTACAATCCAGATGTGCAAGCTCTTAGAGACTTACCCTAAAAAACTCAGCTTTAAAACACTGCCAAAGGTGATTCTAACATGCATTTTCTCAGGGGGGTGAATACTTATCTAAATCAACATATGTTAGTGTTTTACTTTTCACAAATATTAATTTTCACCAAGTCTGCTGCCTCAGTTTGTATGATGGAAATGTGCATATACTCCAGAATATTATGAAGAGTGATCAGATTAATTGCAAAGTCCCTATTTGCCATGCAAATTAACAGAATCGCCAAAAATCATTTCCACTGCAGATCACTCTGTCATGCTGATTGAGTTTGAATAACAGACTGGAAGCTTCAAAAGGAGGGTAGTGCTTGGAATCATTGTTCTTCCTCTGTTAACCATGGTTACCTGAAAGGAAACACGTGCCGTCATTATTGCTTCGCACAAAAAGGTCTTCACAGGCAAGGATATTGCTGCCAGTAAGATTGCACCTAAATCAACCATTTGTGGGATCATCAAGAACTTGAAGGAGAGCGGTTAAATTGTTTTGAAGACGGCTGCAGGGCGCCCAAGAAAGTCCAGCAAGCGCCAGGACATCTCCTAAAGTTGATTCAGCTGCTGGATCAGGACACCACTAGTACCACTAGTGCACACACAGTGAAGCAACTTCTCTCCAGGAAAAACATCAGGGACAGACTGATATTCTGCAAAAGGTACAGGGATTGGACTGCTGAGGACTGGGGTAAAGTCATTTTCTCTGATGAAACCCCTTTCCGATTATTTGGGGCATCAGGAAAAAAGCTTGTTTGGAGAAGACAAGTTGAGCGCTACCATCAGGCCTGTGTCATGCCAACAGTAAAGCATCCGGAGACCATTTATGTGTGGGGTTGCTTCTCAGCCAAGGGAGTGGGCTTAATCACAATTTTGCCTAAGAACACAGCCATGAATAAATAAATGGTACACATCCTCCGACAGCAACTTCTCCCAACCATCCAGGAACAGTTTGGTGACGAACAATGCCTCTTCCAGCATGATGGAGCACCTTACCATAAGGCAAAAGTGATAACTAAGTGGCTCGGGGAACAAAACATCATTATTTTGGGTCCATGGCCAGGAAACTCCCCAGACCTTAATCCCATTGATAACTTGTGGTCAATCCTCAAGAGGCGGGTGGACAAACAAAAACCCATAAATTCTGACAAACTGCAAGCATTGATTATGCAAGAATGGGCTGCCAACAGTCAGGATGCCAAGGGTCAACACTGCAAATGTTGACTCTTTGCATCAACTTCATGTAATTGTCAATAAAAGCCTTTGACACTTATGAAATGCTTGTAATTATACTTCAGTATTCCATAGTAACATCTGACAAAAATATCTAAAGACACTGAAGCAGCAAACTTTGATAATATGTATATTTGTGTCATCCTCAAAACTTTTGGCCACGACTGGATGTACAACTCCAGTTACACTGTACAACTTAAGAGCCGTGCGTCCTCTGAAACACAACCCAACCAAGCCGCACTGTTTCTTGACACAATGCCCACTTTACCTGGAAGCCAGCCACACCAATGTGTCGGAGGAAACACCGTACACCAGACGACCGTGTCAGTGTGCACTGCGCCCGGCCGGCCACAGGAGTCGGTAGTATGCGATGGGACAAGGACATTCCTGCCGGCAAAACCCTCCCCTAACCCGGACGACGCTGGGCCAATTGTGTCGTGGCTGGGGTCTCTCGGTCGTGGCTGGCTGCGACAGAGCCTGGACTCAAACCCAGAATCTCTAGTGACACAGCGATGCAGTGGTCCACTTGGGAGGCCGAGACATCTCAATTCTGAGTTGGTGTTTCACATTTTAAAACATTTTGTTTCATGAGTAAATACTTTCTTCAGTGGTGAGTGGGACCTGGAGTGTATCCCTGTTCAAACAGTGAGTTTATCTCTGGATAAGCCAAGATGTGTAGAATATATGTGTAGAATATATACAGTAGAGTTCAGCGCTCCACTTCAACTGCATTCATATAGCCATTAATATATTTCTACAAACTACCCATACAATTTGCCAATACATCCATACTAAAATGCAGTGTAGCCCAAACACTATGATAACATTTAGTAGATGCTCTCATCCAGAGTGACCTTCACTCAGCACCTTAGTACACAATCAATGTTACATAACAGATAGTACACCAGAGCAAATAATAAATCCTGTAAGCCAAATGATCCAGTCTCCCTCCCCCTCCCTGGACGAGATCCGTGTCTCTGTTGACCTTAGAAGATGTTTGTTTGGATTGACAGAGGGATGCTGGGATTGTCGGTGTCCCCGGTGCCACACTGTGTGACACAACACAGCAAATTACTCCTGATCGCAAGGACAACAGGGGACCCAGCTGTCTGGAAGGCAGCAGTCAATCACCCTCTCAGGCAAGAGGGGTACAAACACAGGGCCATGCTAATGGCCTTTTCCTACATACAACATGAACAACAAGAGAGAACAGAAGAAAACATACAGAGAGATGGAGAGACAGCGGGAGAGATGAGGTGTGTGTGTAGGCAACACAAACAATCTGAAGGTTTATCTGGTTCTTCATGGGAGATACCAAGTAGTATCCACTGCCGCCCACCAGCCAGCATGAGGGGAATGGAATCTCCAACCTCATCAGGGTTCCTTGTTTCCGTGGCGATGGTGGGTTAATGGGTCGCCAGGAGACAGCACTGCAGTGACATGAAACACGGCCATGTACTCACTCAACACGGCACTGTCATTTCATTCTAAAAGACTGCATTCAGATAAATAAAAGCAACCCTGCTGCTACTCCTTGGCTTTGACTTTGTGTGTGTGCCAGTGAATTAGTGCAAAACAGACAACAACAAAAAATACAGTCTGACCGAGCTCACAGAATAAGTCCTACATCTCATATTACAGTTTGGAAGTTGAATTTGTGAGAGGCCGTTACAATGAAGAGTAGACTAGTGACTGCAGCAATATTATAAAGTCCAAGGGGAAGAGTATACAGCACATTCTAGGCCAGACCATGGTGAGCCGTAGGATTAACAAGTCATTTTAATATCCATTATTCAAATGCTACAAACTTTCACCCACCGCAGTTAGCGGTACAATGTCTTCGAACTTCAAAAAGTATGTCAGAAAAGATTCTAAGCTATCAATGAATAAAACCCACTCCAACCAGTCTAGGGTTTTATCTTGTTTCCAGGTAAGTAGATATGATCAATAGAAGACAACGAAACCTTTCATGAAATAGCATAGAACTTTAGATCGATCAGCCATCCATTTCTAATGAGTTCTCTGGACATCAGTTGGTTTTTTCACCTCTCCGTGTTGCTTTCCTCTCTTCTTCTGTTTCCTCTCTGATCAATACATCTCCAGATAGATCAGCTCCATGAAACATGAAGCAGCATGATTTAATAGATCACTGAGAAGAGCCCAGGTTGAATGGAAGGAGATGCTGCATCTCAGGTAGAGACAGACAGAATAATCACATCAACTATTTATTTATCCCATCCAAATTAAACAAAAAATGACACAGAACGAATAGCAAACTGGTCTGATGCATCCCACTGCATGTAGTATTTTATTCAGGAGTTCAATAATTGCCGATAGAGGATACGTCTGCGCAGTGCAGAAAAAATCCCAGATCTGCTGCAACAACTGAAATCTGTCTGTAGTGGTCTGGTCCAGCGCAGTTCTTTAACAGGCATACAGGTTCAAATCACAGCACTGGTACTGGGTTTAGAGTGTGGTGCTGTGCTGGGGAAACGTGACTCCTGTCATGTGGCTTTGTTTAACAACTCTGGGAACTGGAACCACCTCTCTCAAAACACAAGGCAGGCCTAATCCAAGGGACACAATAGGACTTTGATTGGAAGCATAATCAGATGATGTAACACACACACACACACGTATGCAGAAACCGTACAGACATACATACAGTCACAGACATTTGCCTGACACGCGGACAGACACACACTAGAGATGTGCACGGTTATTAGAATATTCGAATGGACATTAGTATTTGAATACTTGTGTGAGCATTCATTTTTGCAAAAAAATATATATATATTTTAACCCCGAAAGGGCTTTTTCTAAATTAAATGTAAATATCCATGTGATATACCATGACAATCAAAATGATTAATTATTCAATGTAGTCTTTACCATAAAAAGACCCGTAGCCGACCGGTAGCCTTCACCTGTGTAGCTTTTTGTTTACATTGGCCAATCAATGTGGAAAAAAGGTTCTTCAAAGTTAGCGAAATGAGAAGGAGTAGTCTACAAGGACGAACCAACAGGTAGGCTGTTTCATCTGAATGGGGTTGTAGGCTACAAGGACGATCCAACAGGTAGGCTGTTTCATCTGAATGGGGTTGTAGGCTACAAGGACGATCCAACAGGTAGGCTGTTTCATCTGAATGGGGTTGTAGGCTACAAGGACGATCCAACAGGTAGGCTGTTTCATCTGAATGGGGTTGTAGGCTACAAGGACGATCCAACAGGTAGGCTGTTTCATCTGAATGGGGTTGTAGGCTACAAGGACGATCCAACAGGTAGGCTGTTTCATCTGAATGGGGTTGTAGGCTACAAGGACGAACCAACAGGTAGGTTGTTTCATCTGAATGGGGTTGTAGGCTACAAGGACGATCCAACAGGTAGGTTGTTTCATCTGAATGGGGTTGGGGAGAAAGCGCAGCATGTAGCCTATAGCTAGCAAGCTTAGCTAGCTAAGTTCCCCAGGCTACTCCAGTCAAGAGAGGCACTGCTATATGGGATGATAAATAACATTAAGGCTGCCACATGTTTTTCGCATTTCCGGATACCCGACAAAAATTCATAATACTATTTGAATAGTGAAATTATTTTGAACCCCCATACGTTACACACACACACACACACACTAGGACTGCACGATAGGGGCATTTTATTTTTTTATTTTGTTACAAATATTGCGATTGCGATTTGACTTGTGATATTGATCAAAATACTTGGGTGAACTGTTGGAATAATTCAAATTGAATGATTTATATTAAGAAGCAAAGTGAAAAGCAGCATCATTCTTGATTGTAACAATTTGTTGAC
Organism: Oncorhynchus gorbuscha; assembly: GCF_021184085.1. Lineage (NCBI taxonomy): Eukaryota > Metazoa > Chordata > Actinopteri > Salmoniformes > Salmonidae > Oncorhynchus > Oncorhynchus gorbuscha. The sequence goes on along the minus strand of NC_060173.1, from coordinate 28,398,176 downwards.
TGCATTTGACCTAACAGAACAGCATTAAACTTATATTGAATCTAATAATAAGGAGGAGGAACTGTACTGCTTGATTGACAGGGAGGGGCAGATGTTACACGTGGCTTAGTGGCATTTCGAAAATAGTGCATGTGATATCCATATTGTACATCAAGATTTCGATATGAATTAGATTAATTGTGGAGCCCTGACTAACGCATGTGCGCACACACACACACACACACACACACACACACACACACACACACACACACACACACACACACACACACACACACACACACACACACACACACACACACACACACACACACACACACACACACACACACACACACACGGCTAGCCACTAACCCCCCTTCCCCTGATAACAGGAAAACCCAGGAGCAAAATATGAACCAAAACAATACACAACAGGGTTCTGCTCCTTGACTGAGTGTCACCAAGTGAGAAATTACTGTGCCATCCGACGGTGCTTATGTATGAAAACATCGGACCACCTGTCTCCTGCGGTGTGAGGTACTACTGGGACTGTAATGGAACACATTCATCTTGATTAAGGAGATATCGGAGCATGCTCCTGTCAGTTTGCTCACATTGCCATTGCTGATGATCCATCTTTGGCTCGCTGCGTTACAGTAGTAAATACAATAAGAAGTGAGGATGGCAGATATAGCGGATAGTCATACAGTACTAAATAGTATCTACCCTCTTATAGTGAGAAGTGATAGCTGGTGTGTTTGTCATGTTGAGAGTGCAGTATCAGGCCATGAGGCATCAGCAAGCCAATAAGGTGTGACAGATGTGGTATGACAACACTATCGTCTGATCATACATTCATATTGACAGTCGAGACATGGGGAACACCCTATTCCATACCGCACACAGATTACTAATAAAAGCTTTATTGGCCGTTGTCACTTCACACACAGAGTAATTCCAACTATATTCCAACCAGGTCTGTTGTGATTGATAGGGTTCTTTATATCAAGAATACTTAACTGTCCAAGCTGGCAGAACACATACAGGGTGCCAGAGAAAAGAGTCACAGGAGAAGGGAGATTACAAACAGACAGGGGGTCCATTTTGGAAAGATATATTTACAATACATGCAGGTTTAATTTGCTCTGTGTGTGTGTGGGTGGTGTTAGGTCTGGGTGACGATGATTGGTCAGACCAAAGTGGGTTGGTCACATAGTGGAAGACTAAAGTTTGACAGCCTTCTCTAAATGCACCACAACCTCAGGCACTAACATCCATAACTATAACATGTTTCATGCCTGTGTCTTGCAGTGGCTTCAGAAAGTATTCATACCCCTTGACTTATTCCACATTTTATTGGTTTACAGCCTGAATTCAAAGTGGATTAAATTGTAGATTTTCCTCACCAATCTACACACAATGGGCCTTAAATGAAAAAAATGAAAACATTGTGCAACATTTGCCCATTATTATTTTTTTAATCTTCAAGCTCTGCCAAATCAATTGTTGACCATTGGTAGATAACCATTTTCAGGTTAGAGCTTTCAGGTTAGATTTAAGTCAAAACTGAGCAGTCAGTGTCTTCTTGGTAAGCAATTCCAGTGTAGATTTGGCCTTGTGTTTTAGGTTATTGTCCTGCAGAATGCTGAATTACATTTCCCAGTGTCTGTTGGAAATGTTTTCCTATAAGATTTTGCTTCATTCTGCTTTTGTTTTATAATCCTGAAAACCCCCCCAATCTTTAACGATTACAAGCATACCCATAATATGATGCAGCCACCACTATGAGTGGTACTCAGTAATATGTTTGGAGCAAAGCCAATGGAACACAACACTTTGTATTCAGGACAAAACCTTAAATTGCTTTGCCACATTTTTACAGTATTACTTTAGTGCCTTATTGCAAACAGGATGCTTGTTTTTGAATATTTTTTATTCTACACAGGCTTCCTTCTTTACACTCTGTCAATTAGGTTAGTATCGTGAAGTAAGTACAATGTTGTTGATCCATCCTCAGTTTTCTCCTATCAAAGCCCTTCAAATCTGTAACTGTTTTAAAGTCACCAAAGTCACCAAATCCCTGAGCAGTTTCCTGATTCTCTGGCAACTGTGTTAGGAAAGACGTATGCATCTTTGTGGTGAATGGGTTTAATGACACACCATCCAAAGTGTAATTAATAACTTCACCATGCTCAAAGGAATATTCAATGTCAGATTTTTTAAATTTGTACCCATCTACAAATAGGTGCCATTCTTTGCGAGGAATTGGAAAACCTCCCTGGTCTGTGGTTGAATCTGCTCGACTGAGGGACCTTACAGATAGTTGTATATGTGAGGTACAGAGAAAAAAATAATGTTAAACACTATTATTGCACACGGAGTGAGTCCATGCCACTTATTATGTGACTTGTTAAGCACATTTTTACACCTGAATTTATTTAGGCCTGCCATTAAAGGGGTTGAATACTTACTGACTCAAGAAATGTAAGATGGTCATTTGAACTTTATTTCCCGAGTACAAAGTGTTATGTGTTTTTGGGCAAATCACTGAGTACCAATCTTCATATTTTCAAGCATGGTGGTGGCTGCATCATGTTATGGGTATGCTTGTCATCAGCAAGGACTAGGGAGTTTTGTTTTGGATTTTTTTTAAATGGAAGAATAATGTACTAATATTGTACAATCCAGGTGTGCAAAGCTCTTAGAGATGCACAGCTGTAATCGCTACCAAAGGTGATTCTAACATGTATTGACTTAGGGGTGTGAATACTTATGTAAATCAATGCATTTCCATACTTCATGTTCAATAAATTTGCCAAACTTTTTCTGTCATTATGGGGTATTGTAGACAGGAGAAAAAAAAGTAATGTTTTCACTATGGCATTATGGGTTATTGTGTGTAAATGGGTGAGAAACAAAATACATTTAATCACTTTTGAATTCAGGCTGCAACACAACAAAATGTGGAATAAGTCAAGGGGTATGAATACTTTCTGAAGACACTGTATGCATACACTTATGACACTGTAAATTAAAAATCAACCACTCTATTCCCAACTAAGGTAATCAACAAACTGTTCTGCAATACTGAGACTAAGACACTGTGACTTGTCCCTAATTGCACAAGTGCCAAACCAATGAGAAATGAATTAGAGACACAGACAAAGACAGCAAGACAATAGCGTCAGCTAACAAAAATACAAACTTTCACCCATTCTAGAATGTACAATGATGAACAGAATATCAGCTGGTTTGGATTTAGATGTCAGAGCTAAATCCATTTAAGAGCACAAACAACCAGTGAAAATATTTGTAATTCTATTTAAACTGTGTATATCTTACAAACTGACAGGTGGTATAGGCTACACAGCGGAATTATTTGGGTCGATGTCGCCTTTAAATCTGAAACATGTGTTTTAACAATAATGAGGCATTTTCTATTGAACTCCCATTGCCTTCACAGAGTGGCTGCAGATGTTTTGCACAACAAATCAATTCTCAATGGTCTGTCTTTATTCAAACTGTGTAGGGTGTTCATAGGTCCATGTATATCAACTAGCTAATAGTCATCATACTAGTATTCCTGCACTGGACTTCATTAAAAGAAAATCAAGCAGCCCTTTTATTTAGCTACACGTTAAAACAATGTTTTTACAAGTGTTTCTGTGTAGTTACTCCTTTCAATAGGTCTCCGATGAGAATAGGTTCATTTCAACAATTCTAAATTCCATCCAGGAGTAGGCCCACAACTTTCATATTGAAAGCAGAGCAAAACCTGTCCTGATACTGTAATACAATCAGACGGGTTCAAAAACTATTTCAAATATCTCAATTAGTTTCACAAAAATTTGAACAACTACTCATTCAAGGGTTTTTCTTGATTTAAAAAAAAATCTACATTGTAGAATAGTGAAGACATCAGAGCTATGAAATAAGAATCATGGAATCATGTAGTAACCAAAAAAAAGTGTTAGACAAATCAAAATATATTTTATATTTGAGATTCTTCAAAGTAGCCATCCTTTGCTTTGATGACAGCTTTGCACACTCTTGACATTCTCTCAACCAGCTTCATGAGGTAGTCAAATGGAATGTGTTTCAATTAACAGGTGTGCTTTGTTAAAAGACCATTTGTGGAATTTCGTTCCTTCTTTATGCGTTTGAGCCAATCAGTTGTGTTGTGACAAGGTAGGGGTGGTATACAGAAGAAACAACAGTCCATCATTACATCATTACAGTCCATCATTACTTTACGGCATGAAGGTCAGTCAATCCGGAACATTTCAAGAACTTTAAAAAAGTTAAAAGTTTCTTCAAGTGCAGTCGCAAAAACCATCAAGCGCTATTATGAAGCGGTCTCTCATGAGGACCGCCACAGGAAAGGAGGCCCCAGAGTTACCTCTGCTGCAGAGGATAAGTTCATTAGAGTTACCAACCTCAGAAATCGCAGCCCAAATAAATGCTTCACAGAGTTCAAGTAACAGACACATCTCAACATCAACTTTTCAGATGATACTGTGTGAATCAGGGCTTCATGGTCGAATTGCTGCAAAGACCACTACTAAAGGACACCAATAAGAAGAGGAAACTTGCTTGGGCCAAGAAACATGAGCAATGGACATTAGACCAGTGGAAATCTGTCCTTCGTCTGATGATTCCAAATTTTTGATTTTTGATTTTTGATTTTTGGTTCCAACTGCTGTGTCTTTGTGAGACACAGAGTAGGTGAATGGATGATCATCACATGTGTAGTACCCACCGTGAAGCATAGAGGTGGTGTGATGGTGATGGTGATGGTGACACTGTATGTGATTTATTTAGACCAGCATGGCTACCACAGCATTCTGTAGCGATATGCATTTACATTACATTTACATTTAAGTCATTTAGCAGACACTCTTATCCAGAGCGACATATCATTTTGTTTTTCAACAGGACAATGACCCAACACACCTCCAGGCTGTGTAAGGGCTATCTGACCAAGAAGGAGAGTGATGGAGTGCTGCATCAGATGACCTGGCCTCCACAATCCCCTGACCTCAACCCAATTGAGATGGTTTGGGATAAGTTGGCCTGCAGATTGAAGAAAAAGCAGCCAACAAGTGCTCAGCACATGTGGAAACTCTGCTGGTTGAAAGAATGGTTAGTAAATTATTCCATATGTGTTATTTCATAGGTTTGATGTCTTCACTATTATTCAACAATGTAGAAAATATACAAAATAAAGAAACCCTTGAATGAGTAGGTGTGTCCAAACCTTTGACTGGTACTGTACATTCAAAGTACGTTTTCAGATGGGTTATTTTTCAAATAAAAGATAGGCCTAAGTAGTTTAATATATTTATAAATAGACTTTGAACATTTTTGAAGGACTCAAATACACTCCCATGCATTTAACCCAGGTATTTGAACCAAGTATTATAACATTATCAAGTAAAAATACTTGTTTAGGGCTGTGTATTTGAAAATACTCATAAAATAAAGTTTCAATACCATATTGTCATGTACATGAAACCAGGTCTGCATACAATCCCATGTCTGCTGTTAGAAGTGTAGATTGAGGCAGAAGAGGCTAGACTTCCCTACAGCTTCTCAGGGCCCAGCTGCCATGGCACAGATTGACTTGTCAACCACCCTCGTCATAATTTTTCTACATATGCTTAAACTCTAAACAGCTTCCACACCTCAATAAAAGAAGGGGAATTGTATAATTGCCCGCTGCTATTGGGTTTGCAAAAGCCAAACACCAGTATCCAAGCTAAATCAACGTCGCAGCCTATGATGGTGCACATACTTTGCCCCAACTCTGTTTAAAGTTAGCGGTGGCTACTCTGTAAGGTTGTGACAACAACGATATCGTGGACACAAAAGTAAAGAATAGGCTACAAGGTAATTGTTACTTGTTGCGAAAGCACGCTTGTTCTTTTCTGATCTCCTAGAGCAGTCTCATCGGCACTGTTTGAAGCGCCAACAGAAGTGAAAGTTTGAACACTGAAAGCTAGTAGTTTGAAACTTACCAACCAAGCTTGAGCCCGTCCCCGAACCAAGCAAGAGGTACCAGATCCACATCATATAGTATTTTTCAGCCTGCTTTTATCCACCCCGCCGTGGCCAACAATCTGGGCAATATAAAACGTATTGGGTTCGCTCCGATCTTCACTTCTCTGGGTGTTTTATCCTTTTTCTCTCTCTTCGGGACAAAGTTCTAAAATCGGTTGCGAAAAGAGGTGGATTATCGCTGGGACAAACGTCGGGAATAAGGGCTAGGGAGGAGGATGGCGGTGGCATGGGGAGTTGGAGTGAGTGGGGATCGGGTTCGCGCTGTGAGAGAGAGGCGGAGACTTGTGGTTGCTACAGAAGATAAGAGGTCGGTTGGGAGTATGACCATGTGCAGCACTCACAAACTCTATATCACATAACTTGTGATATAGCCAGGCCAATGTTTATTCAAAAAGTGTGGCACATCCTATTCTATTCATCCATTAGTTATTCCTCTTGTATACGTACTTTATTGGCTTGTGAGAGGAAATCTCTGTTGACTTTAGATACATGGGAAAAGCTATGTCGCATGTGTGCGTGCACTCAGTGAGAAGTTTGAATAAGCTACAGCTCCTTATTTGCTCTCTGCCCCTAAAAAATCGAATTAATGAAAACATCAGTTTGCATTTTTGGGGGGATAAATGTGCATGGTTTTTCCTCCCTATGTGAACTTCTATTTCAATAAGAGAATAACATTTTACATTTATTTAACTGGGCAAGTCAGTTAAGAACACATTCTTATTTACAATGAGAACCGTGGGAACCGTGAGTTAACGGCCTTGTTCAGGGGTAGAACACAGACTTTTACCTTGTCAGCTCTGAGATTTGATCCAGCAACCTTTAGGCCCAACGCTCTAACCACTAGGCTACCCACCACCCCAATATGCATATACAGTACAACACTATTGTGAAAAGCATCACTCTTTATAACACACATACAAACACACACTCAAGCATGCATGCATCTACACACACTCATGCATGCATGCATCTACACACACTCATGCATGCATGCATCTACACACACTCATGCATGCGTACACAAACACCACATCAGTCTGGCTGTCAGTGTCAGTGTTGTGAAAAGTGTGTAAACCCTGAGAATAGAGGGAGCAGACAGAACAGAAGTGATGAGCTTTCACCTGAGTGAACCTTTTCTCTTTATCATGCAATGCATCTGTGTGAAGTCCAAGCCCAGAGTGTGTGTGTGTGAATGTGTTTGTCGGCTGTGTAAAAGTCAAAGACAGCCCCAGTTCAAACACAAAAACTGCTTCTGAGCCCCCACTATCGAACAACCTCCGTCCCTGAAAGAATTCATCAACACATTGCTTATCAAGGCAGTACAGCCTGGAGCAGGCAGGCAGGGAGCCAGGCAGAGTGATGTATGAGGCCATTGTCAATAATCTCAGTTTGATCCATATGGGTCATTATGGGAAAAGCTCAAAGCTCAAGATTTCTTACTCTCTCATGTGTACTACAATACATCGTTTTCCATACTACACTAAAAACAAAACAAAGTGTATTCCACATGATCATGAACATTTGCTAGTACTTGACTCAACTTCATGCAATACAGTTACAAAATGGAAGAAGATCACTGTTTTGTGGAACAGAGATTGAGATGTAACACATATGTTCCAGTCAGTTAAATCTAATGGATTCATAAGTGATGGAAGCCCTTGAGTCGCTGATGAAAATAATACACCATAACAATAACAATACAGCATTGCAAAAACAAAAACCTCCATAATGAATGAGCCCAGCACAGAGCAGCGTAAACATTTTGAGGCCTTTGGTCACTCCCTGGGCCCTGTTCCAGAAAGCGGGTTTAGTGAAAACTCAGTTGACTCAGAGTTGAAGGAACCTCTGGGTTTTCAGTTTCACAAAGCCAGTTCAGATTAACTCTGAGTCCGTTACTATGGCAACATACTCCATGAATCTAACCTGCTCGATGGCAGGTTTTCTTTGACTAACCCTGAGTTTCTCCTCCTCTTTAGCTGAAGCCTGCAGACTGAAGGAGGTGTCAGACATGACATGTCCTTTTCTTGAAGAGCCAGTTGAAATTGAAGCAGAAATCTCTGTTCGGAGAAGGTGATCCCGCTTGGATGTTTTATCATTCCCTGATGATTATCTGTTTGAGCGTTTCCATTTTTCTGCACAATCGATCATTCATCTGAATAATATTCTCAGCCCTCATATTATTCATATGACACTAAGACCTCACTCAGTCAGCTGCACAAGGAAATAAGCAAACAGGAAACCACTCATCCAGAGGTGGCGCCCCTAGTGGACGGAGACTTTAATGCAGGGAAACTTAAATCAGTTCTACCTAATTTCCATCAACATGTTAAATGTGCAACCAGAGGGAAAACAATTCTAGATCCCCTGTACTCCACACACAGAGACGCGTGCAAAGCTCTCCCTCGCCCTCCATTTGGTAAATCCGACCACAATTCTATCCTCCTCATTCCTGCTTACAAGCAAAAATTAAAGCAGGAAGCACCAGTGACTCGATGTATAAAAATGTAGTTGGATGAAGCAGATGCTAAACTACAGGACTGTTTTGCTGTCACAGACTGGAACAATTTCCAGGATTCTTTCCGATGGCATTGAGGAGCACATCACATAAGACTGGCTTTATCAATAAGTGCATCAAGGACGTCGTCCCCACAGTGACTGTATGTACATACCCCAACCAGAAGCCATGGATTACAGCAACATTCACACTGAGCTAAAGGGTAGAGCTGCCGCTTACAAGAAATCCTGCTATGCCCTCTGACGAACCATCAAACAGGCAAAGCGTCAATACAGGTCTAAGATTGAATCGTACTACACCGGCTCCGATGCTCATCTTCTGTGGCAGGGCTTGCTTACTATTACATATTACAAAGGGAAGCACAGCCGTGAGCTGCCCAGTGACAGGAGCCTACCAGATGAGCTAATTCTATGCTCGCTTCGAGGCAAGCAACACTGAGGCATGCATGAGAGCATCAGCTGTTACGGACGACTGTGTGATCACGCTCTCCGTAGCCAATTTGAGTAAGACCTTTAAACAGGTATACATTCACAAGGCTGCAGGGCCAGACGGATTACCAGGATGTGTGCTCCGGGCATGTGCTCACCAACTGGCAGGTGTCTTCACTGACATTTTCAACATGTCCCTGATTGAGTCTGTAATGCCAACATATTTCAAACAGACCACCATAGTCCCTGTGCACAAGAACACAAAGGCAACCTGCCTAAATGACTACAGACCTGTAGCACTCACGTCCGTAGCCATGAAGTGCTTTGAAAGGCTGGTTATGACTCACATCAACAGCATTATCCCAGAAACCCTAGACCCACTCCAATTTTCATACCACCCAAACAGATTCACAGATGATGCAATCTCTATTGCACTCCACACTGCACTTTCCCACCTGGACAAAAGGAACACCTATGTGAGAATACTATTCATTGACTACAGCTCAGTGTTCAACACCATAGTACCCTCAAAGGTCATTACTAAGCTAAGGATCCTGGGACTAAACACCTAACTCTGCAACTGGATCCTGGACTTCTTTGCTGGACACCCCCAGGTGTTGAGGGTAGGTAGCAATACATCTGCCACACTGATCCTCAACACTGGGGCCCCCCAGGGGTGCATGCTCAATCCCCTCCTGTACTCTCTGTTCACCCACGACTGCATGGCCAGGCATGACTCCAACACCATTATTAAGTTTGCAGACGACACAACAGGGCCTGATCACCGACAACGACGAGACAGCCTATAGGGAGGAGGTCAGAGACCTGGCCGGGTGGTGTCAGAATAACAACCTATCCCTCAACGTAACTAAGTCTAAGGAGATGATTGTGGGCTACAGGAAAAGGAGGACCGAGCATGCCCCCATTCTCATCGACGGGGCTGAAATAGAAATAGACAAACCAGACACACAACATGGAATGCCCACCCAGCTCACGTCCTGACCAACACTAAAACAAGGAAAACACACACGAATGATGGTCAGAACTTGACACCTCTAAAAATAAAGTTTTTTTAACCAATTATATTTGTTCTAATGTTTGTCCTGTAATCTGGTGGATTAAACTGTAATTGGCAGTTTTCTATTGCTTGTTTTAAAAATAGCAATATTTCATAGATTATTTGGTGGTAATCGGAATGAAGGGAAACAAGCCATTCTTACCACCGGGTTGAGCCATTCTTAATAATATTCTAGAGAACCAGTTTGTATTGAAGTATAATTTTTGTATGACTGAAACATTTAGTGAGAAATACAATGCTTTAATATTTAATAATTTCTGAACTCCGAATTCACATTCTTTATATAAATAGGCCTGTAAAAAATGTCCTGGCTTGCAGTTCCAAATAAAGTGGAATATTTTTTGCTGAGGTTTTAAAAAATCTGACACAGCGGTTGCATTAAGGAGAAGTGGATCTAAAATTCCATGTATAACACTTGTATTTTCATCAACATTTATGATGACTATTTCAGGAAATTGATGTGGTTATCTGCAAAATGACTGGATGTTTTGGAACTACTGAACGTAACGCGCCATTGTATACTGAGATTGTTTGATATAAACATGAACTTTACCGAACAAAATATACATGTATTGTGCAACATGAAGTCCTGTGTGTGTCATCTGATGAAGATCATCAAAGGTTAGTGATTAATTTGATCTATATTTCTGCTTTTTGTGACTCCTCTCTTTGGCTGGAAAAATGGCTGTGTTTTTCTGTGACTTGGCTCTGACCTAACATAATCATTTGGTTTGCTTTCGTCGTAAAGCCTTTTTGAAATTGGACACTGTGGCTGGATTTACAACAAGTGTATCTTTAAAATGGTGTAAAATACATGTATGTTTTAGAAATTTTAATTATGGGATTTCTGTTGTTTTGAATTTGGCTCCCTGCACTTTCACTGGCTGTTGACGAGGTGAGACGCTACCGTCCCACATACCCTAGAGTGGTTAAGTGTCTATGTTTATTCTGTGTTACCATTTAATTAGCTAGTAAATCAAATCAAATCAAATCAAATCAAATTTTATTTGTCACATACACATGGTTAGCAGATGTTAATGCGAGTGTAGCGAAATGCTTGTGCTTCTAGTTCCGACAATGCAGTGATAACCAACAAGTAATCTAACTAACAATTCCAAAACTACTGTCTTATACACAGTGTAAGGGGATAAGGAACATGTACATAAGTATATATGAATGAGTGATGGTACAGAGCAGCATACAGTAGATGGTATCGAGTACAGTATATACATATGAGATGAGTGTGTAGACAAAGTAAACAAAGTGGCATAGTTAAAGTGGCTAGTGATACATGTGTTACATAAGAATGCAGTCGATGATGTAGAGTACAGTATATACATATGCATATGAGATGAATAATGTAGGGTAAGTAACATTATATAAGGTAGCATTGTTTAAAGTGGCTAGTGATATATTTATATCATTTCCCATCAATTCCCATTATTAAAATGGCTGGAGTTGGGTCAGTGTCAATGACAGTGTGTTGGCAGCAGCCACTCAATGTTAGTGATGGCTGTTTAACAGTCTGATGGCCTTGAGATAGAAGCTGTTTTTCAGTCTCTCGGTCCCAGCTTTGATGCACCTGTACTGACCTCGCCTTCTGGATGATAGCGGGGTGAACAGGCAGTGGTTCGGGTGGTTGATGTCCTTGATGATCTTTATGGCCTTCCTGTAACATCGGGTGGTGTAGGTGTCCTGGAGGGCAGGAGGGCAGGTAGTTTGCCCCCGGTGATGCGTTGTGCAGTCCTCACTACCCTCTGGAGAGCCTTACGGTTGAGGGCGGAGCAGTTGCCGTACCAGGCGGTGATACAGCCCGCCAGGATGCTCTCGATTGTGCATCTGTAGAAGTTTGTGAGTGCTTTTGGTGACAAGCCGAATTTCTTCAGCCTCCTGAGGTTGAATAGGCGCTGCTGCGCCTTCTTCACGACGCTGTCAGTGTGAGTGGACCAATTCAGTTTGTCTGTGATGTGTATGCCGAGGAACTTAAAACTAGCTACCCTCTCCACTACTGTTCCATCGATGTGGATAGGGGGGTGTTCCCTCTGCTGTTTCCTGAAGTCCACAATCATCTCCTTAGTTTTGTTGACGTTGAGTGTGAGGTTATTTTCCTGACACCACACTCCGAGGGCCCTCACCTCCTCCCTGTAGGCCGTCTCGTCGTTGTTGGTAATCAAGCCTACCACTGTTGTGTCGTCCGCAAACTTGATGATTGAGTTGGAGGCGTGCGTGGCCACGCAGTCGTGGGTGAACAGGGAGTACAGGAGTAAATACATCATTCATTTATCTGTTATCAATAATACATTTGTGTAGTACTGAATCTTATGTACGGCACTGTTTTTTTATGCAAGTAGGTTACGACGGTTGAGAATTATGATATGACACGAGGTTATGATTAATAAGTTGACTGTTTAAAGATGTGATAAGTAAAATACCTTTTAGAGTTTCATCCGGGAGATGGTAACTTATTAAAGAACCGCTGTCGTCTTCAGATGAATGTTAAAGTCAAGTCACAACACAGCTCAGCCCCAGAGGCAAGGATATGCATATTATTGGTATCATTTGAATGGAAACATTCTGAAGTTTGTGGAAATGTTAATTGAATGTAGGAGAATATAACACAGCAGATCTGGTGGAAGAAAAGAGAACGAAAGAGCATACGTTTTCTGTTTTTTATTGTTGTAGTATCATCTTTCACATGTACTAGAATAGCCACACAGTCAGATAGGATGCTGGAGATAATTTTGATGGATAACACAAGAGGGCAACTGTAGGTGTGCAAAGTTTCAGACTGATAACTTCAGGAATGGGTGAGCTACATGACATTTAGCATGAAGTCACCCAGGTGTCCCACACAAGTTGCCCAAATGTACCCAAGTGGTCGAATTGGTGAAATGCCTATAACTATATACAGCAGTGCAAATAACTATATACAACATATCAAAAAGCTATTCTAACACACACACACACACACAAAATATTTAACAAAACAGTATATCTCTTGGGAGTCCTCGTCATAATATTTTGCTGCCTGTCCCATAGCAGTCTCTTTCTGATGTAAAGCAGTGGCAAACTGAACAAGTGGTGCATTTCATGCGACACAGAACACAACGACGCCTCCATGCTGTGCCCTTTTGGCTCTGAGGCACAGTCATGCCTGCAGTAATGAACTGTGGCATATCAACACCACTGGGGGCACAGGTAGAGCGGGCAGCTTGGCACCGGGGGCTCCCAGTCGGTGTCGCTATCACTGTGAAAGAAAACATTAAAAAAATATTTGTATTGCATGAGCCTTTTATCATCACATAAAATAAACACATATGTATTGTATAGAGCAGAGGGAACAGTCACTAAGGTGAAGTGCTGTTCTATTCCACTCCGGCCATTGTTGTGTGTATGTATATATATATATATATACACACACACACACACACACACACACACACACACACACACACACACACACACACACACACACACACACACACACACACACACACACACACACACACACACACACACACACACACACACACACACACACACACACACACACACACACACACACACAAACAAACCACACATTTCATTGCATTTAAAAAAATATATAATATATATATATTTTTATATTTCATAAAATGGCATTAGCACTTTCCCGTCCAGAAGTACGTCCTGTCCTTGCAGAAACAGCTCCTCAGTTCGTTTGAATCATAACACTCCAAGATTCCTCAAACAAAAAATCTGTCTCACTTTCACTTTTTCACATTCACTTTAGAGTTTGACTTCACTTTACCTGATTTATTCACCATGATATCTTCAATGAAATAGTTGAAACTACAACTTTCCGAAATACAGCTGCGCATGGAGTTTCCTGCGCGTGCGATTACAAACAAGGAATTGTGGTTCAACCCAAAACCATTACATACTGGTGTTTACCTCAGCTCATTGGCTATCTACCCAGCTATATTTCAAGAAGATCAGTGGTCACTGGGCAGAAATATAGTCAATCAATGAAGCTTCGCTAAAATTATTGGTGCGTAAGGTAGTCATTTATGGTTGTCTTCAAATCAGCTCATTTCGGGTCAATACTCCCCGCAAAAAAATAGATAAAAGACGCTGAATGCTCAGTAAAAAATTGATAGAGATGGAATTCACGGCACAAACGTTTTAGAAAATGTTTTGATTTAGGCTATAAAAATGGATTTTATCAAAGAAATCGGCACTTCATTTGATCACTGGGACCCTCAGGAAGAGAAATAAGAGCAAGATATCAGAATGTAAGTTCAAATTTTACCTTCAGATGTGAATGTGTAAAAACTGTCATGGCGGAAAATGTTTCTGTTGTTGATTGCTCTTCTCAAACAAAAGCATGGGATTTGTTCTCTGTAATAGCTATTTTAAATTGGAAAACATAGTTTGATTACTAAGATTCAAATTTTTTGAAGGGTGTAAGACACTTACATTTTCAAGAATGTTTAATGTTTACGAAGTTGTATTTTTAGTTGTCACTGAAATTTCCCCTGATGTTGGTCCCTGTACGGGGATTGCAGCCATAACATTAACAAAATCACTTTCATAATGTTTCATATTACATGCACATGGCATAGGACGGACACTTCATACATGTAGTTGGTATACTTTCCAAGTTACACTATTTCCTTTATAACATTTTGAATGACATCACAAAATAACAAACAAAATTACATTAGTGTTCTATATATCGCCTTTAACCATTCCCCACATTCTATGTTTGAAATATTGTTCCAGTTTTTGCTTTTGAACGTGTTAGAGTTTCGGCAGAAAGTCTCTTGAAACAATGGCACATTCCTCTGGTGAATTTGAAGAGTGAGACCTGAATCTTCTCTACTTGATATGCAACAGGGTGTGAGTTGTTAACCCCCCACCCCCTCCCCCCAGTTCATTCCGTCCCCCTCTCTGTGGGCGAGAGGGGGTCTGATTGAAGATATTCATTGCAAACCTGATCTGACCTATTTGGATTCTCGTGGACAGTCATGACAAGGGCTATCTTCTGTATGCCACCCCTACTTTGTCATAGCACACCTTAAATGCCCAAACGCATTAAGAAGGAAAGAAATTCCGCAAATGAACTTTTAACAAGGCACACCCGTTAACCACTTGCTCCTACCTGGCACGCAGGCGTCCCATCTAGAGCTCTGGAAATGCAAATGCGCTACGCTAAATGCTAATAGTATTAGTTAAAACTCAAACATTCATTAAAATACACATGCAGGGTATTGAATTAAAGCTACACTCGTTGTGAATCCAGGCAACAAGTCAGATTTTTAAAATGCTTTTCGGCGAAAGCATGAGAAGCTATTATCTGATAGCATGTAACACCACAAAAGACCCGCAGGGGACGTAAACAAAATAATTAGCATATTAGGCGCTACACAAACCGCACAATAAAATATAAAACATTCATTACCTTTGACCATCTTCTTTGTTGGCACTCCTAGATGTCCCATAATCACTATTGGGTCTTTTTTTTCCGATTAAATCGGTCCATATATAGCCTAGATATCGTTCTATGTAGACTGTGTGATAAACGAAAAAAAATAGCGTTTCATAACGTAACGTCATTTTTTAAAATTCAAAAAGTCGACGATAAACTTTCACAAAACACTTCGAAATACTTTTGTAATGCAACTTTAGGTATTAGTAAACGTTAATAAGCGATCAAATTAATCACGAGACGAAATGTTTTCTATAGGGCTCCATCTTGAAATACTGTCTGTGTATTTCTCAACCAAAATATCCGGTCGGAGACCGGAAGAAATGGGCTGTCTCTTGTTCGTTTGACCAAGAAACAAATCCTAGGCAAATGGCAAGACTGTTGACATCGTGTGGAAGCCGTAGGTACTGCAACCTCAGCCATATTTAATGTCTTTTGCCCATAACAATGGTTTGAAGCGGCGGATGGATATATTTTTCCACTTTCAGTGATCAGATTTTCCTGCACTTTTCAATGAAACGCACGTTCTGTTAAAGCCACAGCCGTGATTTAACCAGTTTTATAAACGTCTGAGTGTTTTCTATCCACACATACTAATCATATGCATATACTATATTCCTGGCATGAGTATAGAAGGGCGCTGAAATGTTGCGCGATTTTTAACAGAATGTTCGAAAAAGTAGAGGGTAGACTGAAGAGGTTAATAGATTTGTTTAACAATTTTGGTTACTACATGATTCCATGTGTTATTTCATATGTAGAAAATAGCAAAAATAGAGAAAAACCTTTGAATGAATAAGTGTCTCCAAACGTAATATTTTACAGTGCTTTCAGAAAGTATTCAGACCCATTTACTTTTCCCACATTTTATGTTTACAGCCTTAATCAAAAATGGATTGAATCCATTTTTTTCTCTCATCAATCTGCACACAATACCCCAAAATGACAAAGAAAAAACATATTTAAAAATTTTAGCAAATGTATTTCAAATAAAAACTGAAATATCACATTTACATAAGTATTCAGACCCTTTACAGCCTCAAGTCTTCTTGGGTATGACGCTACAAGCTTGGCACACCTGTATTTGTGGAGTTTATCCCATTCTTCTCTGCAGATCCTCTCAAGCTCTGTCAGCTTGGATAGGGAGTGTCGCTGCACAGCTATTTTCAGGAATCCAGAAATATTCGGGTTGAAGTCCGGGCTCTGGCTTAGCCACTCAAGGACATTAGGAGACTTCTTCAGAAGCCACTCCTGTGTTGTCTTAGCTGTGTGCTTAGGGTCGTTGTCCTGTGGGAAGGTGAACCTTCAGACCAGTCTGAGGTCCTGAGCGCTCTGGAGCAGGTTTTCATCAAGGATCTCTCTGTACAGTGCTACGTTCATCTTTCCCTCGATTCTGACTAGTCTCCCAGTCCCTGCCGCTAAAAATCATCCCCACAGCATGATGCTGCCACCACAATGCTGCACCGTAAGGGTGGTGCCAGGTTTCCTCCTGATGTGACGCTTGGCATTCGGGCCAAAGAGTTCAATCTTGGTTTTATCAGACTAGTGAATCTTGTTTATCATGGTCTGAGAGACCTATAGGTGCCTTTTGGCAAACTCCAAGCGGGCTGTCATGTGCCTTTAACTGAGGAGTAGCTTCCGTCTGGCTACTCCACCTTAAAGGCCTGATTGGTGGAGTGCTGCAGACATGGTTGTCCTTCTGGAAGGTTCTCCCATCTACACAGAGGCACCCTGGATCTCTCAGAGTAACCATCGGGTTCCTGGTCACCTCCCTGTCCAAGGCCCTTCTTCCCTGTTTGCTCAGTGTGGCCGGGCGGCCAGCTCTGAGAGTATTTCTTGGTGGTTCCAAACTTCTTCCATTTAAAGATGATGGAGGCCACTGTGTTCTTGGGGATGTTCAATGCTTGGGAAAAAATAATCATTTGGTACCCTTCACAACCCCATCTCGGAGGTCTACAGACAATTCCTTCGACCTCATGGCTTCGTTTTTTCTCTGACATACACTCAACTTTCCGAATGCACTCCAAGCACTTCTACGAAGGATGGTTATCTATCTATAACAAGGGTTGGCAGTAGGAATTCTATTTTTGCTAACAGTTGTGGGATGCATACACACACACACACTCACTCACTTGCCAAGACCAGAGTGTGCACATTTGCTATATAACGCAGCATTTTTTTGTGACAAATCCATCAGTAGAGTTGAAATTGCGATGGAAACCTAGTTTATTTTTTTATCGGTACATGGGAATTTAACCGCACAAGTTATTTTTATGTGCACTATCACGCACAGCTTTTCATCAGCAACAGGTCAATTTGATGGAAACACATCTCTGTATTAATGCGGATTTTAGAATGTTCTAGAAAATCTGTCACCAATTGGATGGAAACATCGCTATAGATTGACACGTAGAGATCTCAGTAATGTCCCATCAATTAGCCGAGGCTATTTATAAACAGCAGGCCTGCAGGACTTAATTAGCTTGTTGGCGACTGACAAATGCCTTTAATGTAACGGCCGGCAACCACAGGCCTCATTAGGGGACATTAAACTCCAATAGGAAGGTTGTTATTGACCTAATCGCAGGAGAAACCCAATTAGACAGCAATTGGGAAAATTACTCTGGGTTAGAGGGACGATGTGACTGGTTGTGTCAAGGAAGGAGGGAGGGGACAGAGCAGTCTAATCTGAGATGACTTTGCCTGCGGGGGTGAGATTGCATTGATAAATGGAAGGAGGCAAAGTGGTGGAGAGAGGGAAAGAAAGAGGTCAAGTAGGGAAAGGGGGGATACTGAAATGAGCCTTCCGCATTTAACCCAACCCCTCTGAACCAGAGAAGCTAGTTAGAGGGAGGGAGTGGATATTGAGAGAGAGAGAGAGAAAGAGAGAGAATGGTAGGGAGTGTATGTATAGACGTTTAAATCAATTCACATTTTTTCAAACGCATCGTAAACAACAGGTGTAGATTAACAGTGAAATGCTTTGGGTACTAGGGGGTAAATAGTCCCCTGGGGTAACTACCCCCCCCCCTGTAATTCCCATTAAGATCAGAAAATATCACCACTTTCCTTGGCTGCCACTGCTCTTCCTCTGTGTCATCATAACTTTTGGAGATATTTCAACAAAACAAGTTGAAAAAAAAAGTTGAAAATATATTCCAATGAAGTTAGATCTATAATTGTTTAAGAAGGAAAGCCTTAAGATAAATAATCCACTTCTTTGGAGAGAAAATATTTGATACGTTTTTGTAAAGTAGTAATAAACTCAGCAAAAAAAGAGAAAAGTCCTCTCACAGTCAAATTCTTTTCATTAGGGCAAACTAAACATTTGTAAATATTTGTATGAGGATAACAAGATTCAACAACTGAGACATAAACTGAACAAGTTCCACAGATATACAGTGGGGAGAACAAGTATTTGATACACTGCCGATTTTGCAGGTTTTCCTACTTACAAAGCATGTAGAGGTCTGTAATTTTTATTATAGGTACTGTTACAAATCCCTTTTGGCCCGACAGTCTAGGGGGGGATGGTAATGAGACCCGTAACATAACTCATGCAAATTATTATTGTGACAAAGTAAAAGTGTGCACGAAATAACCACGACAACAGAAATCTACCGTCAAACTCTAGGTTTATTTATAAACACACGGTAATGGGGGGAGCAGGAAAAGGGGCTGAGCTGGACCCAAGGAAAGAAACAATAAATATACAAAAACACACCCCTAAGCTAGACTAGCCTACTTTAACAACAACTAACTAACCAAAAATACAGTGGGTGGTCCGCCCAGTTCTAACTAGTGTATTTAACAAAGTTCACCTACGGGTAGTGTATGCCCATGGGCGACTTGTCTTGGTTTCCCCCTTTTCCCACCAGCAAACAAACAAACACCATAACCAAAAACAATACTCACAGGTGATGACAAAGTGCTATGGAGGTGCTTTAAACAAAAGAGAGGTTAAGACACAAAGCGAGAGTGAAACACAGAGACCTACAGACATGGCATTTACAGAGAGATTGAGCTAGAGATTGAGCTGAGCTTTAGAACAAACAAATGATGGGGTTTTTAAACCATGGGGAAGGAACTGTGATAGGTCAGGAAATAGGAGGAGGTGTGTCTTCTGATTGATGATTGATTGTTGACTGATTGGGGAGTGATGATTTTCACCTGTGAGTGGAGAAGGAGAGAAAAGAAACACACACACAGGATACACACACACACAGGATAACTGTATCCGTAACAGGTACACTTCAACTGTGAGAGACGGAATCTAAAACAAAAATCCAGAAAATCACATTGTATAATTTCTAGGTAATTAATTAGCATTTTATTGCATAAGTATTTGATCATCTACCAACCAGTTAGAATTCCAGCTCTCACAGACCTGTTAGTTTTTCTTGAAGAACCCCTCCTGTTCTCCACTCATTACGTGTATTAACTGCACCTGTTTGAACTCGTTACCTGTATAAAAGACACCTGTCCACACACTCAATCAAATAGACTCCAACCTCTCCACAATGGCCAAGACTAGAGAGCTGTGTAAGGACATCAGGGAAAAAAATGTAGACCTGCACAAGGCTGGGATGGGCTACAGGACAATAGGCAAACAGCTTGGTGAGAAGGCAACAACTGTTGGCACAATTATTAGAAAATGGAAGAAGTTCAAGATGATGGTCAATCACCCTCGGTCTGGGGCTCCATGCAAGATCTCATCTAGATCTCACCTAGTCACACACTGGCCTAATCAAAACAGATAATAAAAAGCCTCTCTATGGCCAGGGCGTGACAATGTAGTATGCTTATTGGTCACAGATCTCACCACCGTATGACTAACAGAAAATGAATAATATGTCCATGAACAAAGGGGGTCTAAATCAAAAGCAACAGTCAGTATCTGGTGTGGCCTTCAGCTGCAATAAGTACTGCAGTGCATCTGCTCCTCATGGACTGCACCAGATTTGCCAGTTCTTGCTCTGAGATGTTACCCCACTTTTCCACCAAGGCACCTGCAAATTTCCAGACATTTCTGGGGAGAATGGCCCTAGCCATCACCATCCAATCCAACAGGTCCCAGACGTGCTCAATGGGATTGAGATCCGGGCTCTTCACTGGCCATGGCAGATCACTGACATTCCAGTCTTGCAGAAAATCACACACAGAACGAGCAGTATGGCTGCTGGCATTGTTATGCTAAAGGTACATGTCAGGATGAGCCTGCAGGAAGGGTAATACATGAGGGAGGAGGAAGTCTTCCCTGTAACGCACAGTGTTGAGATTGCCTGCAATGACAAGAAGCTCAGTCCCATGATGTTGTGACACACCGCCCCAGTCCAAGACGGACCCTCCACCTCCAAATCGATCCCTCTCCAGAGTACAGACCTCGGTGTAACGCTCATTCCTTCGACGATAAATGAGAATCTGATCATCACCCCTGGTGAGACAAAAAAGGGCTCGTCAGTGAAGAGCACTTTTTGCCAGTCCTGTCTGGTCCAGTGACGATGGGTTTGTGCCCATAGGCGGCATTGTTGCTGGTGATGTCTGGTGAGGACCTGCCTTACAACAGGCCTACAAGCCCTCAGTCCAGCCTCTCTTAGCCTATTGCGGACAGACTGAGCACTGATGGAGGGGTTGTTGCCATCCTGTACCTGTCCCGCAGGTGTGATGTTCTGATGTACTGATCCTGTGCAGGTGTTGTTACACATGATCTGCCACTACGAGGATGATCAGCTGTCCATCCTTTCTCCCTGTAGCGCTGTCTTAGACGTCTCACAGTACGGACCTTGCAATTTATTGCCCTGGCCACATCTGCAGTCCTCATGCCTCCTTGCAGCATGCCTAAGACACGTTCACGCTGAGTTTAAACCCTTCACAATGAAGATCTGTAAAGTTATTGGTATTTTTATGAATTATCTTTGAAAGACAGGGTCCTGAAAAATCGATGTTTCTTTTTTTTGCTGAGTTTATGTTGAATGAGTGTGCTGGAGGCAATTTTTCCCCCAGTATTAGGGGCTCGTTACCCCTTTAGGGTTATGAATGTGTTTCTATCAGTCATTTAGACAATAGCTGTGCTTGAATTATCATACTAACTGCATTAACTGTAGTATTTGTGAAGTAAATTGAGTATGTATATAACGATCTTCTTCATCTGAGGAGGAGTATGAAAGATCGGACCAAAACACAGCGTGGTAAGTGTCCATTTTAATTAAATATAAGTGAACACTGAATACAAAATAACCAAATGAAACAACGAAATGAAAATCGAAACAGTTCTGTATGGTGAAACACAGACACAGAAAACAACTACCCACAAAACCCATGTGGGCAAGAGCTACCTAAGTATGGTTTTCAATCAGAGACAACGACAAACAGCTGTCCCTGATTGAGGACCATACCCGGCCAAAAACAAAGAAATACAAAAACATGGAAAAAATAACATAGAATGCCCACCCTCGTCACACACTGGCCTAACCATAATAGCCTAACCATGGCCTAATGGCCTAACCATAATCTTTTTTTTCCGATTAAATCGGTCCATATATAGCCTAGATATCGATCTATGAAGACTGTGTGATCAAGGAAAAAACACTGTTTTATAACACAACGTCATTTTTTAAAATTAAATAGTCGACGATAAACTTTCACAAAACACTTCGAAATACTTTTGTAATGCAACTTTAGGTATTAGTAAATGTTAATAATCGATCAAATTGATCACGAGGTGATGTATATTCTATAGCAGTACGTCTAGAAATAATGTCTGGATAAATCTCAACCAAAATATCCGGTCGGAGACCGGAAGAAATGGGCTGTCTCTTGTCCGTTTGACCAAGAAAAAAATCCTAGGCAAATGATAAGACTGTTGACATCGTGTGGAAGCTGTAGGTATTGCAACTTCGGCTCCAGGTAATTTGGTTTCTGTTCAACAACACATTCAAGTGGCGCATTGATATATTTTCCAGTTTTCAGTGATCAGATTTTCCTGCGCTTTTCGATGAAACGCACGTTCTGTTATATTCACCGCCGTGATTTAACCAGTTTTAGAAACGTCTGAGTGTTTTCTTTCCACACATACTAATCATATGCATATACTATATTCCTGGCATGAGTAGCTGGGCGCTGAAATGTTGCACGATTTTTAACAGAATGTTCGAAAAAGTAGGGGGTAGACTTAACAGGTTTTAAGCAGCATTTTTCCACCTGTGTTTTATGGGCTATTGTTTTGAGTTAGTGCATGTAGCACCTCTGTAGTCACGGTTCATTGTTTGTTTCGTGCTTTCTTTGTTGTTTTGTGTGTTTTCAAATACATATTATGTGGAAACCATATCACGCTGCAGTTTGGTCCGATAATTATTCCAGCGAACGTGACACAACTAATACATCGGACTTGCTAGTATATGAACTATATACTATCTAACTAACTACCCAAAGTTTATTGACTTGATTATTCACTTCATTCTTAGCTTAGCTAAGTGGTATAGTCGTTCTGCATTCTCAATGGACAATGTTAATTTGCTCTTGCTATCTACTCCGATTTCAGAGCACTCTCATCTGAATGTGCCAGAGTGCAGAATAAATGATGAATTTACGAACACTCAACAACCGTGCACAAAATCTAATATTAAGGAAGTCTCAAGGTTTTGCTCGCCTAAGATAGAGTATCTCATGAAAAGCTGTAGACCACACTATTTACCAGTATTTACTTCAGTACCAGTCAAAAGTTTGGATGCACCTACTCATTCAAGGATTTTTCTTTGTTATTATTATTTTCTACATTGTAGAATAATAGTGAAGACATCAAAACTATAAAATAACACATTGAATCATGTAGTAACCCAAAAAGTGTTAATCAAATCACTATCCTTATTGGTCAAATATCCCTTATACAGGCTGGAGGTGTTGGGTTGAAAAACAAATGATAGTCCCAGAAAGTGCAAACCAGACTGGATGGCGTATCGCTGCAGAATACTGTGG
The DNA here is from genome assembly GCF_021184085.1 of Oncorhynchus gorbuscha. Taxonomy (NCBI): domain Eukaryota; kingdom Metazoa; phylum Chordata; class Actinopteri; order Salmoniformes; family Salmonidae; genus Oncorhynchus; species Oncorhynchus gorbuscha. Next base: position 28,374,669 of record NC_060173.1, on the reverse strand, counting down.
TAGCCATACTGATTAAGTGCACCTTGAATTCTAAATAAATCACAGACAGTGTCACCAGCAAAGCACCATCACACCTCCTCCTCATTGCTTCATCCGTTCACCTACACCTACTTAACTTCCGGCGCGGACAGAGATGGCCGCCTCGCTTCGCGTTCCTAGGAAACTATGCAGTATTTCGTTTTTTTACGTGTTATTTCTTACATTGGCACCCCAGGTAATCTTAGGTTTCATTAAATACAGTCGGGAAGAACTACTGAATATAAGAGCAACATCAATTCACCATCAGTACGACCAGGAATATGACTTTCCCGAAGCGGATCCTGTGTCCTGCCTTTCACCCAGGACAACGGAATTGATCCCAGCCTGCGACCCAAAACAACGACATCGTAAAAGAGGGAAACGAAGCGGTCTTCTGGTCAGCCTCCGGAGATGGGCACATCGCGCACCACTCCCTAGCATACTACTCGCCAATGTCCAGTCTCTTGACAACAAGGTTGATGAAATGTAAGCAAGGGTAGCATTCCAGGGGGACATCAGAGACTGTAATGTTCTTTGCTTCACGGAAACATGGCTCACTCGAGAGACGCTAACGGAGTCGGTGCAGCCAGTTGGTTTCTTCACGTATTGCGCCGACAGAAACAAACATCTTTCCGGTAAGAAGAGGGGCAGGGAAGTATGATTGCCTTGCGGAGGGAATAATATGTAGAAAAAGTAATCTGTTTGATAGCCCATTCACTGCTCAATAGGGACGCATTGGAACGCAGAGCTTTCAAAACATGAGGCACTTACGGATTGGATTTTTCTCAGGCTTTTGCCTGCAATATCAGTTCTGTTATACTCACAGACAATATTTTTACAGTTGTTTTTCATAGCGCTTGATGGTTTTTGTGACTGTACTTAAATAAACTTTCAAAGTTCTTGAAATGTTCCATATTGACTGACCTTCATGTCTTAAAGTAATGATGGACTGTTTTTTCTCTTTGCTTATTTGAGCTGTTCTTGCCATGATATCTTCTGTATACCACCCCTACCTTGTCACAATACAACTGATTGGCTCAAACACATTAAGAAGGGAATCAATTCCACAATTAACTTTTAACAAGGCACCCTGTTAATTGAAATGCAATCCAGGTGACTACCTCGTGAAGCTGGATGAGAGAATGCCAAGAGTGTGCAAAGCTGTCATCAAGAAAGGGTGGCGACTTTGAGGAATTTCAAATATAAAGTATATTTTGACATGTTCAACACTATTTTTTTTACTAGATGATTCCATATGAAAATATGTAGAAAAATATAAATAAGAAAATTGATTAGGGGAATGATTAGGTTTTTCCAAACTGTTGACTGGTACTGTATGTTTTCTCAACAACAGGTTATGGTCAATGATATCAAAGGCTGCACTGAAATCTAACATTACATCTCCCACAATCTTATTATTATAATTTGTCATTTTTGTCAGTGCAGTACATGTTGAGTGCCCTTTTCTATAAGCATGCTGAAAGTCTGTTGTTAATTTGTTTACAGAGAAATAGCATTGCATTTAGTCCCATAAAATATTTCCCACAGTTTGCTAAGAGCTGGCATCAAACTGATAGGTCTGCTGTTAGAATCATTAAATCCTCAATAGCTTTCCTTCTAAGTTATCAATGCCATGAGTTTTGTCATTATTTATAGATAACAATACATTTTCCACCTCTCCCACATTAATTTTACAAAATTCAAACCTGCAATGCTTTTCTTTCATTATTTGTATTTTTTTTTGTATGCTAAGTACGATGGCTCACTGTTCGTTGTTGGCATTTCCTGCCTACGTTTGCCCATTTTGCCAATTAAATAATCATTAGAATAATTGGCAACTTCAAATGGTTTTGTGATGAATAAGCCATCTGACTTGTTGAAATATGGAGTTTAATTTTGATAAGTAGAGAGAAATGTAGAAGCAAAGACAGAGGGGAGATGAGTAAGATGGTAATGTGAGAGAGAGGGAGGAAGAGTAGGGTAGGTGTAAAAGAGCAAGGGAAGCAGAATGAAGAACAGAGGAAGCCACAAGGCATTCTGGGATGTTAATTTAACCTTGCCACTTATCTTGTGCTCCACTGTGAGGTCATCCTTAACGCATGACTTTAAATACATCATTCTTTACTACTGCATCCGAGGGAGAGTAATAAAAGTCACATAGTCTTCAGGATGAAATGCCCTTGTCATGTTGGACTGCTGTCACAGCAGCTGGGAAATGCCAAGCTCCCTAAAGAACTGGCTGATAGGAGGATGTGTGTGTATACCTCCTTCAATACCCATCCCTAACCTAATAACCACGATAGTGTACAGTATGTCAGGAGTGGTGTGATGTGAAGGACAACTCTGTGTGGGTTTGTGTGTCTGACAGAGCAGGGGATACTTCCACTGATGCAGGGGATACATACCATTGATGATTTCAGAAAGAATCTGCCTGCTAGCCCATTAGCACATCCACTTTGGTGGCAAATGGACCACACACACCCATGCTTGTGTCGTGTAACACGCTCAAGGATAAACACACAAAGAGACACAGACAAATCAAATCAAATCAAATCAAATGTATTTATATAGCTCTTCGTACATCAGCTGATATCTCAAAGTGCTGTACAGAAACCCAGCCTAAAACCCCAAACAGCAAGCAATGCAGGTGTAGAAGCATGGTGGCTAGGAAAAACTCCCTAGAAAGGCCAAAACCTAGGAAGAAACCTAGAGAGGAACCAGGCTATGTGGGGTGGCCAGTCCTCTTCTGGCTGTGCCGTGTGGAGATTATAACAGAACATGGCCAAGATGTTCAAATGTTCATAAATGACCAGCATGGTCGTATAATAATAAGGCAGGTAGTCCTGGGGCATGGTCCTAGGGCTCAGGTCAGTTGAAACTGGAGTTGCAGCACGGTCAGGTGGACTGGGGACAGCAAGGAGTCATCATGTCAGGTAGTCCTGGGGCATGGTCCTGGGGCTCAGGTCCTCCGAGAGAGAGAAAGAGAGAATTAGAGAGAGCATATGTGAGGTGGCCAGTCCTCTTCTGGCTGTGCTGGGTGGAGATTATAACAGAACATGGCCAAGATGTTCAAATGTTCATAAATGACCAGCATGGTCGAATAATTATAAGGCAGAACAGTTGAAACTGGAGCAGCAGCACGGCCAGGTGGAATGGGGACAGCAAGGAGTCATCATGTCAGGTAGTCCTGGGGCATGGTCCTAGGGCTCAGGTCAGTTTAAACTGGAGCAGCAGCACGGCCAGATGGACTGGGGACAGCAAGGAGTCATCATGTCAGGTAGTCCTGGGGCATGGTGCTAGGGCTCAGGTCCTCCGAGAGAGAGAAAGAAAGAGAGAAGGAGAGTATTAGAGAACGCACACTTAGATTCACACAGGACACCGAATAGGACAGGAGAAGTACTCCAGATATAAACAACTGACCCTAGCCCCCCGACACATAAACTACTGCAGCATAAATTCTGGAGGCTGAGACAGGAGGGGTCAGGAGACACTGTGGCCCCCCGGACAGGGCCAAACAGGAAGGATATAACCCCACCCACTTTGCCAAAGCACAGCCCCCACACCACTAGAGGGACATCTTCAACCACCAACTTACCATCCTGAGACAAGGCTGAGTATAGCCCACAAAGATCTCCGCCATGGCACAACCCAAGGGGGTGCGCCAACCCAGACAGGATGACCACATCAGTGAATCAACCCACTCAGGTGATGCACCCCTTCCAGGGACGGCATGAGAGAGCCCCAGTAAGCCAGTGACTCGGCCCCTGTAATAGGGTTAGAGGCAGAGAATCCCAGTGGAAAGAGGGGAACCGGCCAGGCAGAGACAGCAAGGGTGGTTCGTTGCTCCAGAGCCTTTCCGTTCACCTTCCCACTCCTGGGCCAGACTACACTCAATCATATGACCCACTGAAGAGATGAGTCTTCAGTAAAGACTTAAAGGTTGAGACTGAGTTTGCGTCTCTGACATGGGTAGGCAGACCGTTCCATAAAAATGGAGCTCTATAGGAGAAAGCCCTGCCTCCAGCTGTTTGCTTAGAAATTCTAGGGACAATTAGGAGGCCTGCATCTTGTGACAGTAGCGTACGTGTAGGTATGTACGGCAGGACCAAATCAGAGAGATAGGTAGGAGCAAGCCCATGTAATGCTTTTTAGGTTAGCAGTAAAACCTTGAAATCAGCCCTTGCTTTGACAGGAAGCCAGTGTAGAGAGGCTAGCACTGGAGTAATATGATCAATTTTTTTGGTTCTAGTCAGGATTCTAGCAGCCGTATTTAGCACCAACTGAAGTTTATTTAGTGCTTTATCCGGGTAGCCAGAAAGTAGAGAATTGCAGTAGTCTAACCTAGAAGTGACAAAAGCATGGATTAATTTTTCTGCATCATTTTTGGACAGAAAGTTTCTGATTTTTGCAATGTTATGTAGATGGAAAAAAGCTGTCCTTGAAATGGTCTTGATATGTTCTTCAACAGAGAGATCAGGGTCCAGAGTAATGCCGAGGTCCTTCACAGTTTTATTTGAGACGACTGTACAACCATTAAGATTCATTGTCAGATTCAACAGAAGATTTCTTTGTTTCTTGGGACCTAGAACAAGCATCTCTGTTTTGTCCGAGTTTAAAAGTAAAATGTTTGCAGCCATCCACTTCCTTATGTCTGAAACACATGCTTCTAGCAAGGGCAATTTTTGAGCTTCACCATGTTTCATCGAAATGTACAGCTGTGTGTCATCCGCATAGCAGTGAAAGTTAACACACACACACACTCTTATGCAAATATGCACACCCATGTGTTGTGCCACATCACCCCAGTGTCTCCTTCATGCTCCTCTAAAGGCATTAATTTATTCTTCAATTAAGTAATAATTTTATCTCTCTCCTTTGACATGGGTAGTTCCTATAGCAGAAGACTTGCCAGCTGCCGATGCAGCCCTCAGCCCCACGGACTGCCTTAGTGGCCCACCAACTGCATGCTGCAGGTGTTTGTTTATGGACCAAAGTGGGACATTCCCTGCCTTCTCTCAATGCCCCACTCCTGCATATTTCAGAAGCCTGGTCTGGGCTATATTTGTATATCCATTAGATTAAAAAAACTTCAGCCCTGTGAAAGAGTAACATTGAAGTATATCTTCGGGCCGAATATAACAGCTGATATTAAAAAGGTTGAAAATGAATGGAAAGTGCAAGATAGTGAGAGAGTGACTGAACTGGAGATGAGTAAGGTGTTTGACTTGCACAATTATTATGATTAAGAAAACTGAGTTTGTGACATCTAGGAAAGGGGAATTTGTATTTATTTTATTTAACTAGGCAAGTCAGTTATGAACAAATTCTTATTTACAATGGCGGCCTACCAAAAGGCAAAGGACCTCCTGCGGGGACAGAGGCTGGGATAATGTTATTTTTTTAAATAACATATAAATATAGGACAACACACACATCACGACAAGAGAGACAACACAGCACTACATGAAGAGAGACCTAAGACAAAAACATAGCAAGGCAGCAACACATGACAACACAGCATGGTAGCAACACAACATGACAACAACATGGTAGCAACACAAGATGGTACAAACATTATTGGGCACAGACAACAGCACAAAGGGCAAGAAGGTAGAGACAACAATACATCACACAAAGCAGACACAACTATCAGTAAGAGTGTCCATGAGAGTAGAGGTTTGGATAGGGAGGACAAAGTGAGTAGGAAGTAAGAAGTCAAAGGTTAAAGCGGTGGAGGGTGAAAGCTGGCTGGAGATAACAGTGAAAGTGGGGAGGGGATCGCAGTTAGTGGGCAGGAGATAAGAGCTGAAGTGGACATGGGGTAACGGTTAAGCTGACAGGAGGTAAGAGCTGAAGTGGACATGGGGTAACGGTCAAGCAGACAGGGGGTAAGAGCTGAAGTGGACATGGGGTAACGGTTAAGCTGACAGGAGGTAAGAGCTGAAGTGGACATGGGGTAACGGTCAAGCAGACAGGGGGTAAGAGCTGAAGTGGACATGGGGTAACGGTCAAGCGGTAAGAGCTGAAGTGGACATGGGGTAATGGTCAAGCAGACAGGGGGTAAGAGCTGAAGTGGACATGGGGTAATGGTCAAGCGGTAAGAGCTGAAGTGGACATGGGGTAACGGTCAAGCAGACGGGGTAAGAGCTGAAGTGGACATGGGGTAATGGTTAAGCAGACAGGGGGTTAGAGCTGAAGTGGACATGGGGTAACGGTCAAGCAGACAGGGGGTAAGAGCTGAAGTGGACATGGGGTAATGGTCAAGCAGACGGGGTAAGAGCTGAAGTGGACATGGGGTAACAGTCAAGCGGTAAGAGCTGAAGTGGACATGGTTTAATGGTCAAGCGGACAGGGGGTAAGGTTTGAAGCGGGCAGGGGGTAACGATCATGTGTTGGCACCGGAGGTGTCCTGGGCTCTGGGATTATGAGGGCTGTCGCTAAAGGCTTAGTGTTCACGCCTGACTTACCTCAACCCTTACTAGAACACAGAGAGGAGAGAGAGGGAGGAGATAGGTGTAGAGGACAGGGTGGGAGAGAGGAAAGTGATTATAACCAGTTGAAGCTAGGGGGGCGCTATTTCATTATTGGATTAAAAAAACATGCCCGTTTTAAGCGCAATATTTTGTCACAAAAAGATGTTCAACTATGCTTATAATTGCCAGCTTTGGAAAGAAAACACTCTGACGTTTTCAAAACTGCAAAGATATTGTCTGTGGGTGCCCCAGAACTGATCTTACAGGCGAAACCAAGATGCAACTTCAAACAGGAAATGAGCAGGATTTTTGAGGCTCTGTTTTCCATTGTCTCCTTATATGGCTGTGAAAGCGCCACGAATTAGCCTGCCGTTTCTATCGTTTCTCCAAGTTGTCTGCAGCATTGTGACGTATTTGTAGGCATATCATTGGAAGATTGGCCATAAGAGACTACATTTACCAGGGGTCCGCCCGGTGTCCTTTGTTGAAATTGTTGCGTAATCTCCAAGCTGCTCGCATTCATCCATGTGATTGAGACAGAGAGGAGACTTCCAGGAATGATATATCATGAAGAGATATGTGAAAAACACCTTGAGGATTGATTCTAAACAACGTTTACCATGTTTCAGTTGATATTATGGAGTTAATGTGGTAGAAAGTTTGGCGTTTGGATGAATGAATTTTCGTTTTTTTTTTGGTAGACAAACATGACGCAGAAAACGGACCGATTTCTCATGCACAACTAATCTTTCAGGAAAACTGAACATTTGCTATCTAACTGAGAGTTTCCTCATTGAAAACATCCAAAGTTCATCAAAGGTAAATGATTTATTGAATGTTTTTGCTGGTTTTTGTGAAAATGTTGCCTGCTAATGCTAATGCTAAATGCTAATGCTAACGCTAAATGCTAATGCTAAACGCTAAATGCTAAATGCTAGTTTGCTATGGTTGAGAAGCATATTTTGAAAATCTGAGATGACAGTGTTGTTAACAAAAGGCTAAGCTTGAGAGCAAATAGATTCATTTCATTTCATTTGCGATTTTCATGAATAGTTAACGTTGCGTTATGGTAATGAGCTTGAGGATGTATTCACGATCCCGGTTCCGGGATGGCTCGACGCAAGAAGATAAGAAGGGGCTGCATTTAAGTGCCTTTTTGTGAGGAAGGGTAGAGTGGACAGGAGAGTAGAGGGAGGGACGGGGGGAGAGTGAGGGGGAAGGCCTTTGATCACCCAGAGAGGAATTACCAGCTCGTATCCACGGATCCTGGGCCCCAACTCCACAAAGCATTCTGGGAAAAGGTTCTGGTTGGATTAGAGTACAATACACAGACTCCAACCAAACCCCTACTCTCTATGTCCCTGGTACACACACACACATACACACATACATGCACCTTACTTAATGTCTTTGTTCCCTCACCCTGCCATTTTTCATTAGAGTCAACAGTGAGGAATGTGGGCCCGTGACACACAGCGCCATACATACACACAGAGACACACACATAAAGAAGAAGTGATGCCAAACTCCATTCACGCCCACACAGAGAGAAGCAGAGCCACAGTGAGAGAGAGACATAGAGACAAAGAGACAGAGAGACACAGGGACAGAGAGACACAGGGACAGAGAGACACAGGGACAGAGAGACACAGGGACAGAGAGACACAGAGACAGTGAGACACAGTGACAGAGAGAGAGAGCAACAGAGCCATGTTGTTAGCAGGATCTGGACAATGATGTGTGAATGCATGTTCATAACCTTTCTTTGTGAAAAATCCAAGATTTTCAGGCAGCCAAACTATTCTCAGAGTCTGTAGGCCTGAAGAGTGACTCACTCAACCACAAGAACAAGCATTAACAGACATAATCAACTCAGCTAGCACATGAAGTTCTGAGAACTGAATGTTTCAAAGAGCTTGGTGTTAGCGTGTTTGTCCTATGGTTCTGGAAATGGTGCAGGATACCCAGTTAGCACATAACGTTCTGAGAACCATATGTTTCTTAGGTGGTAATTTCAGTACTTCAGCATCAGCACGTTTTCTACAGGTTTCCTCGTGGTTCTATTTAAAGTCAAGTTCTCTGAATGTTTAGAGAATGTTAAGAAACAATGTTCTTCTGTGGAAATGTAATTATTCAGCATAACGTTTCATGCAGGTTTCCTCATTGTTCTATTTAAAGTCATGTTCTCAGAACATTTAGAAAAATGAGAAACACAAGAAAACATTCATGTTCAAAGAACGCTCTAGAAATGCTATTTAAAAACATGTACATTGCGTTCTCAGCCTCAACACTCTATCTTCTATCTTGTTAAGTGTGTTCAGGTGTGTTGGCCACACCCTAATTGGCCAAACCCGATCTTAATGAGTGCTTGTTTCCTTCGAAATGGGGTCTGTTTGAATAGACTAAAATGAACAGCTTTGTATGAATTAAAAACACATGGCATGCTAGCTCCATCCTTGTAATGTCTCAGGAACAAAGCAGTGTAATTAAACGTCTTATTGAAACATGTTCTCAGAACAATATTTATTTACCTTCAAATAACCTAGAATTTCTGATCTCAGAACGTTATTAAAACATCCCAGGAAAACTTTCGGGGAAAAATAATAAAACATTCTTATAACCTCCCAGAACAGGTGACATTTTCATTTCCATTCTCAGAACATTCAGGTAACTTGTGGCTTCATTCCCAGAACCAATGGGAAACCAACTCCAAGGAACCAAATGTGCTAGCTGGGAAAGTCGCTCTGGATAAGAGCGTCTGCTAAATGACTTAAATGTAAATGTAAATGGAATAGATCTGAATAGTGGGAAAGGGTGTAATTCAAAATATGTTTAATCTTTCTTTGTTGAGAGTCAATAGTTTAGGTGCTGTAGCTGGCTGCAGAACACCCCACGCATGCGTGCGTTTACAGTGACTGAGGACCAAGGAAAAATGTCTGGAAGATTTTCAACGGGTCCGAATATTTACATTTCTGAACCAATAGCTTAGATGCTGCGGTTGTCTGCAACATTCCCATAGAGTCCACACTGACTGAAGAGGAAGGACAGGTCCTGAAGCATTCAAACAATAGGTCCAACTGTAGGAATGCTCATTTATAATCTCTCTCAGAGACTAAACAACTAGACCATTGGATATGCATGGTACATTTATAATATTAATTTTGGAAGGAAAAAAATATATGTTTTAGATCCTTAATGCAGGGGAGTTAGTGTGAGTGTTGGCCAGTGGTGTTTGTCTCCCTCCCTCCCTCCCCCTCCTTCCCAGCCGCCTCTCGCAGAGGAAGGAAATGTGAGCGTGAAATAAGGCCGGCTTTGATCTTCCCTAATCCTCAGAGGAGAGGCCTACCTCAGCTCCCTTGGATAAATGGGTGGACCAAACATTAGACTTCTGGAAAGATTGTGTGTGTGTGTGTGTGTGTGTGTGTGTGTGTGTGTGTGTGTGTGTGTGTGTGTGTGTGTGTGTGTGTGTGTGTGTGTGTGTGTGTGTGTGTGTGTGTGTGTGTGTGTGTGTGTGTGTGTGTGTGTGTGTGTGTGTGTGTGGTGGGCTGTAGGAATATGCTCCAATCTACTCCAACATTTTCATGGGGCTACAAACTGCCACTGCAGTACAATAATAATCAGGCTGGATTTAGGATTGTGGAGGGGATAGATGGTATAAAGAGGTGCATCAAACCCATCCACCAGAAGGTTTCATTGGGCCATAAACTGCCTGCCAGGGCATTTTAAAGACCACCACCAGTCAGCATATCACATAAATGTCAGCCGGTGGCAGAGGAAGCTGGCCTCTCTCTTTGTTTCCATGCTGATCATTTAATTGAGAAAGTCTCATTAAATAGTGCTGCCAGTGGCAGCTTGTGCACAGATACATGCTGAGGCTGAACTTTCACCAGAAGAACAATTAACATGACTGGGCGCTCATTTCATCAGAAGGGTATTTTATCATATCTTTATGAGAACCCATACATCATGGTTACAATCAGAGCCTGTTTGCTTCAATGTCCTTGCTTTGGTACTGAGGTGGGCACAGAGGAAATGCAGCGCTCTAATTGGCTGTGATCTATGAACCAAAACACATATAATCAAATAACTAGGGCCCTGAGTGTTTTCTGACCATGTGACATCACCAGTCAAGCCCTGCATGGGGGGGTCCTGTGGTCCGGAAAATATTCTGGCCCTACGGATAACCATTACAACAGAGACAGGAGACAGGAAGGAGGAGAGAAGGGTTTGTTACTTCTTTTTTGGTGCACTTAACTTCTTTGCAACAGCGCTCTGAATACAGCGAGGCCTTAATTGAAGCGTAATGTGAATAAATAGAAATATGTCTCCAGTATTTCTCAGGGATGAACTGGTCATCTTTTCCTCTCCTCCTCAGTGGGCCAGATGAGATGAGCGGAGTGCGTCTGCATGCATATCTCCACCATCTGTTTGCCTGCTACGCTATCAGCCAACCAGGACCCTGTTTAGATAGAGAGCAGCCCAGCACCAGGCTCATTAGAAACATTGTTAGAGAGTGAACTTCGCAAGAGGTTCCTGCTGTTGAAAGGGTGTGGGTGTGACTATGCCACCCACAGGCAAGGCTCGAAGAAGGACTGAAGAAATTGCAGAGCCCTGGGACACACACATTCACTCAGTCAGTCAAACTCATTCCCCAGGCATCCAGCACTCTGAGGGGTGTCACAAAATAGAAACAGATTCATTCCGTCACCCATAGACAAACCCTTATGGGCCTCTCTCTAGAAGAGACATATCAAACAGAAAGCAGAAATTATTATGTGGTATGTCATCTTATAGTAAAGACATTTGGCCCTTCTGACATCACATGTATGATCTATATGTTTGTATTGAGAATACAGCCTTGAAGAGCAGAATCTCCTATTTCCCAACTAGCCTTGGGAAAGTTCTTATCATCCAGCACTGATGGCACATACAGCCTCCCCCTTAAAGCTTCCTTACTCATAGTGTCCCCATTCTTTACTTTCACTCCCCACACTGGCAAACTACCACCCTTTCAAAGTTTATTTTGCTGTCATCTCCCTGTCTCTCGCTCCATCTCCTCCTCCCTCTCTCACTCTTCCCAGAATGAGTCATTCTGTGTCTAGACTGTTACCTCTGACATTCCTCCAGCTCCTCACACCCTGCCTTCACACTGTCTGTCCCTCTCTCACTCACACCTAATACTTGTTTATTTCTGTTCCCTCTCTCTTTCTAACACTTTCTCAGTTCCAGTGCAAAAATACAGTCTCTACATACAGGCCTGCATGTACAGTGCCCTCTGTAATTATTGGGACAGTGAAACCTTTTTTTATTTTGGCTCTATACTCCAAACAAATTTAATTGAAATCAAACAATGACTATGAGGTTAAAGTGCAGACTGCCGGCCTTAATTTGAGGGTATTTTCATCCATGTCAGGTGAACCGTTTCTAAATTACAGCACTTTATGTACATAGTCCCCCATTTTAGGGAACGAAAAGTATTGGGACAAATTCACTTACATGTTTATTAAAGTAGGAAACAGTGAAGTGTTTGTTCCCATATTCCTAGCACGCAATGATTACATCAAGCTTGTGACTCTACAAACTTGTTGGATGCATTTGCTGCTTGTTTTGTTTGTGTTTCAGATTACTTTCTGCCCAATAGGAATGAAAGGTAAATAATGAATTGTGTTATTTTGGACACTCTTGTATTGTAAATTAGAATAGAACAGAGTAACTTCTACATTCATGTGAATGCTACTATGATTATGAATCATCCTGAATGAATCACAAATAATGATGAATGAGAAAGTTAGACGCACAATATCATACCCCCACAAAAAACAAACCTGTTTGAGCGTCTAACTTTCTATCTCATAATTTTTTACAATTATTTCTGGATTATCAGTAATAATGGTAGCATCCATATTAATGTAGAAGTGTTTAGAAACATATTTTATTCTTATTTACAAAATTACACCATACATTATTTACCAATAATTTCTATTGGGCACAAAATAATCTTAAACACAACCAAAACAAACAGCAAATGCATCCAACAAATTTGTAGAGTCACAAGCTTGATGCAGTCATACACTCACATTTCAATTTGACAGTGTGCATTCATAGTCATTGTTTGATTTCACAAAGAAATGCTTCACTTTCCCAATAACTACAGAGGGCAATGTATGTCCATGTAGTAGAATAGACTAGTGGTTCACATTTGAGAAAGGACAGTTGTGGGATAATTTACGATCTTTTTCACAAAGATAAGCTGAAGCCTGATGGTATGTCTAATACAGGAACAATGGTAGACAGTCAAAGGCCTGGGCAGTTATTTAGATGTAAGAACTCGACCGGATAAATAGCTGTCTTCTGGACTATGTGGGGCTCCGGTCAAAACTAGTGCACTATATGAGACTGGGTATTGCTCTATATCAGGAATAATGTGTAGGGAGCACACACAACCATGGCCAGACTATGTATACAGTATATTCCCTGCCTGCATGCAGCTGTGCTTACCAGGGTGGATGGATTCATCAAGCCAGATGCAGATTGCTCAGCTCAGTGGGTGAATGCTTATCCATCAGTGGTTTGTTTACCAGAGTCTCTTCCTCAGTCATCCCAGCATCACTGTTGCTGCTCTTAGCAGAGAATCAGCAGTGGTTATCATCAGGACATCTACAGACATCTACATGTAAACGTTTTATCATCATCACCCAAATCCAATTAGGATCCACTTTTTTATCCGCCCGGCATCTTGATTAACCGGTTGCCATGGGAAGAGTGAAATAGAGAAAGAGAGAGCAGAGTACCAGGATGATGTACAGTAGGAGTGAGTGGGTGGAGAGGCTCAAGGACCGGAAATAATAATATGTGACGGATAACAACAACAGGACAAGATCAACCCAAGGTGAGACAAGGGTGAGACAATGTTGGACACATGCTATTTCATTGCTCAGCATTTAGTTGACACTCATGATGCGTAAAATGACTGTGAAAATTTACATTTTCAAGAAAGCTTGATATTATACAGCTTGAAGTTTTATATTCCTGTATTTCAATCGGAAAGCCAATTGGAGCCACTCAATATGGAAAGAAAATTACTGCATAATTTCAACTCTGTGAGACAGCATTTAAGTCTTAACAGGGTCATTATATCTTAGAAGTCACTTTAAAACCACTCCATTTCTGCTCACTTAGCAGATGCTCTTTACCAGTGTGACTGAGTATAATTCCATCCCCGTCATCCTGAATCTCAAGTAAGAGCAGAATGGTTTAAGTGACTGAAGAACCCTCCTCCCCAAGTTTGTTTTATTCACTGCTTTAGCACACTCTGCCAACGCAGATGTCCTAGCCATGTCTGAATCCTGGCTTAGGTGGACCACCAAAAACCCACAAACTTCCATCCCTAACTATAACATTTTCCGGCAAGATAGAACTGCCAAAGGGTGCGGAGTGGAAATCTACTGTATAGATAGATAGCCTGCAGAATTCTGTCATACTATCCAGGTCTGTGCCCACCTTATCCAGGTCTGTGCCCACCTTTCCAGATACAAGTATCTCACCATTGCCACTTGCTATAGACCACCCTCTGCCTCTAGCTGTGCCCTGAACACCATATTGATATTGATTGCCCCCCATCTATCTTCAGAGCTCGTGCTGCTAGGTGACCTAAACTGGGACAGGCTTAACACCCCGGCCAATCTACAATCTAAGCATGATGCTCTCCATCTCACACAAATTATCAATGAACCTACCAGGTACAACCCCAAATCCGTAAAACGGGCACCCTAATAGATATCATCATGACCAGCTTGCCCTCCAAATAAATCTCTGCTGTCTTCAACTAAGATCTCAGAGATCACTGCCTCATTGCCTGCATCCGTAATGGGTCGGCGGTCAAACGACCACTCCTCATCACTGTCAAAAGTAGTCCTTTTTAATCGACCGGGCCCGGGTATCCTGGAAGGATATTGACCTCATCCGGTCAGTAGACGATGCCTAGCTTTTTCAAACAGAAATTTGCATCCTGTAGCACAAACTCAAAAAAGTTCTGGGACACTAAAGTCCATGGAGAATAAGAGCACCTCCTCCCAGTTGCCCACTGCACTGAGGCTAGAAAACATTGTCATCACCGATAAATGCACTATAAATGACAATTTCAAGAAGCATTTTTCTACAGCGGGCCATGCTTTCCACCTGGCTACCACTACCCCGGTCAACTGCCCTGTACCCCCCATAGCAACTCGCCCAAGCCTCCCCATTTCTCCTTTTCCCAAATCCATATAGATGATGTTTTGAAAGAGCTGCAAAATCTGTACCTCTACAAATCAGCCGTGCTAGACAATCTGGACCCTTTCTTTCTAAAATTATCTGCCAAAATTGTTGCAACCCCTACTACTAGCTTGTTCAACCTCTCTTCCGTGTCGTCTGAGATTCCCAAAGATTGGAAAGCCGCTGCGGTCATCCCCCTCTTCAAAGGGGGGGCACTCTTGACCCAAACTGCTACAGACCTATATATATCCTACCGTGCCTTTCTAAGGTCTTCGAAAGCCAAGTCAACAAACAGATTACCGACCATTTTGAATCCCAACGCACCTTCTCTGCTATGCAATCTGGTTTCAGAGCTGGTCATGGGTACACCTCAGCCACGCCCAAGGTCCTAAACGATATCTTAACCGCCATGGATAAGAAACAATACTGTACAGCCGTATTCATTGACCTGGCCAAGGCTTTCGACTCTGTCAATCACCACATCCTCATCGGCAGACTCGATACACTTGGTTTCTCAAATGACTGCCTCTTCTGGTTTACCAACTTCTGCTCTGATAGAGCTCAGTGTGTCAAATCGGAGGGACTGTTGTCCGGACCTCTGGCAGTCTCTATGGGGACGCCACAGGGTTCAATTCTCGGGCCGACTCTCTTCTCTGTATACATTGATGATGTCGCTCTTGCTGCTGGTGATTCCCTGATTCAGTTCTACGCAGACTGTTTACAGACAGATTATTTCACTTATAATTCACTGTATCTCAATTCCAGTGGGTCAGAAGTGTACATACATTAAGTTGACTGTGCCTTTAAAGAGCTTGGAAAATTCCAGAAAATTATGTCATGGCTTTAGAAGCTTTTGAAAGGCTAATTGACATCACTTGAGTCAATTGGAGGTGTACCTGTGGATGTATTTCAAGGCCTACCTTACAACGCAGTGCCTCTTTGCTTGACATCATGGGAAAATCAAAAGAAATCAGCCAAGACATCAGAAAAAAATTGTAGACCTACAAAAATCTTGTTCCGCCTTGGGAGCAATTTCAAAACACCTGAAAGTACCACATTCATCTGTACAAACAATAGTATGCAAGTACAAACACCATGAGACTATGCAGGCGTCATACCGCTCAGGAAGGAGACACATTCTGTCCCCTAGAGAACATACTTTGGTCCAAAAAGTGCAAATCAATCCCACAACAGCAAAGGACCTTGTGAAGATGCTGGAGGAAACAAGTACAAAAGTATCTATATCCACAGTAAAATGGACATAACCTGAAAGGTCGCTCAGCAAGGAAGAAGCGACTGCTCCAAAACCACCATAAAAAAGCCAGACTATGGTTTGTAACTGCACATGGAGACAAAGATCATACTTTTTGGAGAAATGTCCTCTGGTCTGATGAAACAAAAATAGAACTGTTTGGCCATAATGACCATTGTTATGTTTGGAGAAAAAAAGGGGACGGCTTGCAAGCCGAAGAACACCGTCCCAACCGTGAAGCACGGGGGTGGCAGCATCATGTTGTGGGGGTGCTTTGCTTTCAGGAGGGACTGGTGCACACCACAAAATAGATGAAATCATGAGGTAGGAAAATTACTTGGATATATTCAGGAAGTTAAAGCTTGTTCACAAATAGGTCTTCCAAATGGACAATGACCCCAAGGACACATCCAAAGTTGTGGAAAAATGGTTTAAGGACAACGAAGTCAAGGTGTTGCAGTGGCCATCACAAAGCCCTGTCCTCAATCCTATAGAACATTTGTGGGCAGAACTGAAAAAGAGTGTGCGAGCAAGGAGGCCTACAAACCTGACTCCGTTACACCAGCTTTGTCAGGAGGAATGGGCCTCTTCCATTTAACAACAATACCGAACTGTTTCAATACACAGAAGCAGTATACCTAATCTTACCTGTTTCAATACGCAGAAGCAATATACCTAATCTTACCTGTTTCAATACGCAGAGGCAATATACCTGATCTTACCTGTTTCAATACGCTGAGGCAATATACCTGATCTTTCCTGTTTCAATACGCAGAGACAATATTCCGGATCTTACCTGTGCACATAGCGATCTCTCGCTTTTAGGTAGGTTATACATAATATTTCTCTCCCATACAAATTCATCCTTAATCAAACAAAAGCTTCTCAATTTGGGTTTATGATTAATCTCCTCCCTCCATTTCTTTCATATTGTATCAACAGTTAAAAAAAAATCTATATCTCCCTTAATTTGGTTTTCATACAGATGTTCACAGTCAGACTGTTGAAAAGGTCAGACATTTCAGTTGCCCAGGCTCCCCCTATAGATAGATCCCATTGAAAAACCTTTCTAGCTATTCTGGTAGTTGGCATATCCAATAATCTATTCCAGTCTCACCATACACACCTTCCGTCTCACGTCACTGGATTCCCAGCCCATGTCCCCAGTTATTGCAAATATAGGTGCAAACTTGTGGACACCTTAAAAGTAATGTACTGCTCTGTTATGGACATGTTCCTTTTTTAGGTACTTCTTAGCACCCCACACTTCTGCTGAATAGTCCAGGACAGGACACACGCATGTCTGATACAGTTTGGAATATGTTGCATAACCAATATCTTTGAGTGTTTTTGTTTTTCCTTTAACTCCCCCAAGAGCTCTACTTGATGAGTCGGCCAGGTCAGATGTTGAGTATAGAAGGGTAATATGTCCATCAATAAAAATGCCAAATATTTATAAATGCTAGTAAACTCAAGAATGTCTTCACCAAAACAAAACTGAAAAACAGTTTCTGTTTTTTTGTCTGGTTAATAATGATGAGTCTCCATCTTTTACACCAATTTACTGCACATAATAACATGGTCTGCAGGTCTTGTTCAGTTTCTGCCATCAAAATAATATCAGCAGCATATAAAAGGATACTTAGCATATCATCATATCTTACTCCAATATTTAACTGTTTAATAATAATTTCTAAAATAATTTATAAACAAAGCAAACAAAGTCGGTGATAAGGATAAGGGTTTTTACACCCGAGGGTGTGGGAAACCAATCTGTACGATATTAATTAAAACGCACACAAGCAATTGGTGCTTTGTAAAGAGACTGGATTGCGTGATACAATTTCCCACCAACCCCTGTTTTTAACAAACTACAGGCTAGAAGATCCCTATTTACAAAATGAAAGCTTTCTGGAAATCAATGAAAGATGCAAAGTAGTCTACTGTTCGTGTAATCTATTACTGATTACTGTACAGACCGAGAATGTATGATCTATACAGGCTCTGGATTTACCAAAACCAGAATGTTCTTCCACCAGAATGTAATCAGCCTGTTAAGGATGGATGAATATCATTTATAAAACGTAAACCTCTATAGGTAAGTGGCACTTTTGTGTAATTTCTTTTGAAGATTCGGGAATGGGATTAACAATAGACTTATAGCAAGTGGATGGCAGTACACTGTACTCAAAACAAATTTGGAGCAAATCATAAAGAATGAGAATGTATTTAGGGTATTTTAAAACCTCATTGGGCAGTTCATCAATGCCAAACGCTTTCCCATGTTTTGCTGTGTCAATCACCTTCTCAACTTCTGCCACAGACAGCTCCTCATTTAAATACAGGTCACATATATAAGAGGGTTGTATTTTCCATGTGCCACATTTTCGTTACCTGAGAATAAACTAGCAAACCCCTTCTCCCACTCCTTCAGTACCTGTGTAATATCAGTGTTCAGCCCCCCCTGCTCTTCCCTGACTTCCATTGCAATTTTCTTATGTTGTTTTGGTCCTAACTTGTTTATCTGGCTCAAACTATTGAGTACTTCTTGTCTGCATCTCCTCGAGGTGTTTTAACCGCCCTCTCTGATATCTCAGTTTAAATAGACGCAGTCCTTTCTCAAACACATGCTCTTTTTTCTTAAGTTAATTCCAAAACACTGTTCTCTTGTATTCTTATCTTTACACTGTAAAAATAAGTACTCAGCCTTTGCGCATTACTGACCATAGATCCCTTAACTCATCATTCCAATAAGGCTCGTTCGGCTTGTAAACGTTCCTGGACTAGGGGTGTATTCTTTATTCACATGTTTTCCCATTTCAGAATATATAATATCAAAAAATGTTCATATCACAAATGTTGTTTCTTGGCATCTTTCCAGAGTTTCAATGAGTTCCACCAGAGCTCTACATGTCATTTCAGAACATAAAAAGTCATTTGGCACATTTCTTTTCTGACATTTATGCCTATGCGGGATATGTATATTTTGCCCCGTGTGATGCACAGTAATACCTGGTTGAGAAAGTTTGTGGCCAACAGAAAAGATCATAAATAAAAGAGAATGATCAGGGAGTCTACTTTTTTCCCCAATTAAGTCAAAACATCCAATCTCTTCAACCATCTGTGTAGGAGATAACACCTTCAATTCCAAACATGCTTCTAGACAGTCGTGGAGGGTAACTATATGGTCCACCACAGCTTTTCATTTGTCAGATATGGATGTAAAGTTATTGCTTAAGGGGCATATCCTTCCATTAATGAGTCCTGAAGGAATTCAAACAGGGTTTCCCCATGATGATTAACAAAGTCATCCAAAGAAACACGTGATGGAATATCATCAAAATCATTTATATGGTCATCTAACCTCCCAATTCCACTGTTAAGATCCCGCATATGTAAATAGCATCTGCTTCTGTATATAGGCATACTTGACTTAACGAATGACAATAGGAGGATGCATCTCTTCCCCATGTGGACTGTTCAGGTGGCAAATAGTATGAAAACCCAACAAAACAATATTCTGACTCCCTATGTTCAAAGCGCAAACCTAATATGACTTTATCGATAATTTCAATTTTATATGCTTTCATCATATCAGACTTAACACATATTCCCACTTCTGCAGAGCCCCTGGGGGCTTTCACATGAGTGTTCCTGTGTAACGGTTTTCTTGTGTCGAAGGAGAGGACCAAAATGCAGCGTTGTTGAAATTCATGTTTGTTTTTAATAAGAAAACTATACATGAATAAACTACAAAAACAACAAACGTGTAAACCCGAAACAGTCCCGTGTGGAACAAACACTGAGACAGGAACAATCACCCACAAAACCCAACACCAAACAGGCCTCCTAAATATGGTTCCCAATCAGAGACAATGTGTCATGTTTTGTCTTATATTGTCTTGTCATTTTGCTTTTCCCTCTGTTCGTTTTCCCCCTGCTGGTCTTTTTAGGTTCGTTCCCCTTTTTCTCTCTCCCTTCCTCTCTCTCTTCTCTCTATCGTTCCGTTCCTGCTCCCAGCTGTTCCTATTCCCCTAATCAATCATTTAGTCTTCCCACACCTGTTCCCTATCTTTTTCCATGATTAGAGTCCCTATTTCTCCCCTTGTTTTCCGTTTCTGCCCTGTCGGATCCTTGTCTATTGTTCACCGTGCTGTGTCTGTGTATCGCCCTGTCGTGTCGTGTTTCCCTCAGATGCTGCGTGGTGAGCAGGTGTCTGAGTCTGCTACGTTCAAGTGCCTTCCCGAGGCAACCTGCAGTTCATGATCGAGTCTCCAGTCTGTTCTCGTCATTACGAGTGGAATTGTGCTTTATGATTGTATATTTACTTTACTGGATTAAAGACTCTGTTTTCGCCAAGTCGCTTTTGGGTCCTCATTCACCTGCATAACAGAAGGATCCGACCAAAGAATGGACCCAGCGACTACAGACGCTCGTAACACTGCCGTCGAGATCCAAGGAGCCATGCTCGGCAGACACGAGCAGGAATTGTCTGCTGCTCGCCATCAAATCAAATCAAATCAAATGTATTTATATAGCCCTTCGTACATCAGCTGATATCTCAAAGTGCTGTACAGAAACCCAGCCTAAAACCCCAAACAGCAAACAATGCAGGTGTAAAAGCACGGCCATGCCGTGGAGAACCTGGCCGCTCAGGTTTCCGACCTCTCTGGACAGTTCCAGAGTCTTCGTCTCGTGCCACCTGTTACTTCCTGGCCTGCCGAGCCTCCGGAACCTAGGGTTAATAACCCACCTTGCTACTCCGGGCAGCCCACGGAGTGCCGCTCCTTTCTCACCCAGTGTGATATTGTGTTCTCTCTCCAACCCAACACATACTCTAGAGAGAGAGCTCGGGTTGCTTACGTCATTTCACTCCTTACTGGCCGGGCTCGAGAGTGGGGCACAGCTATCTGGGAGGCAAGGGCTGATTGCTCTAACAATTACCAGAACTTTAAAGAGGAGATGATTCGGGTTTTTGACCGTTCAGTTTTTGGTAGGGAGGCTTCTAGGGCCCTGGCTTCCCTATGCCAAGGTGATCGATCCATAACGGATTACTCTATTGAGTTTCGCACTCTTGCTGCCTCTAGTGAGTGGAACGAGCCGTCGCTGCTCGCTCGTTTTCTGGAGGGACTCCACGCAGTGGTTAAAGATGAGATTCTCTCCCGGGAGGTTCCTTCAAGTGTGGACTCTTTGATTGCTCTCGCCATCCGCATAGAACGACGGGTAGATCTTCGTCACCAGGCTCGTGGTAGAGAGCTCGCGTCAACGGTGTTTCCCTGCTCCGCATCGCAACCATCTCCCTCCTCTGGCTCAGAGACTGAGCCCATGCAGCTGGGAGGTATTCGCATCTCGACTAAGGAGAGGGAACGGAGGATCACCAACCGCCTGTGCCTCTATTGCGGATTTGATGGACATTTTGTCAATTCATGTCCAGTAAAGCCAGAGCTCATCAGTAAGCGGAGGGCTACTGGTGAGCGCTACTACTCAGGTCTCTCCATCTAGATCCTGTACTACTTTGTCGGTCCATCTACGCTGGACCGGTTCGGGTGCTACATGCAGTGCCTTGATAGACTCTGGGGCTGAGGGTTGTTTCATGGACGAAGCATGGGCTCGGAAACATGACATTCCTTTCAGAGAGTTAGACAAGCCTACGCCCATGTTCGCCTTAGATGGTAGTCATCTTCCCAGTATCAGATTTGAGACACTAGCTTTAACCCTCACAGTATCTGGTAACCACAGTGAGACTATTTCTTTTTTGATTTTTCGTTCACCTTTTACACCTGTTGTTTTGGGTCATCCCTGGCTAGTATGTCATAATCCTTCTATTAATTGGTCTAGTAATTCTATCCTATCCTGGAACGTTTCTTGTCATGTGAAGTGTTTAATGTCTGCCATCCCTCCCGTTTCTTCTGTCCCCACTTCTCAGGAGGAACCTGGCGATTTGACAGGAGTGCCGGAGGAATATCATGATCTGCGCACGGTCTTCAGTCGGTCCCGAGCCAACTCCCTTCCTCCTCACCGGTCGTATGATTGTAGTATTGATCTCCTTCCGGGGACCACTCCTCCTCGGGGTAGACTATACTCTCTGTCGGCTCCCGAACGTAAGGCTCTCAAGGATTATTTGTCTGTGTCTCTTGACGCCGGTACCATAGTGCCTTCTTCCTCTCCGGCCGGGGCGGGGTTTTTTTTGTTAAGAAGAAGGACGGTACTCTGCGCCCCTGCGTGGATTATCGAGGGCTGAATGACATAACGGTTAAGAATCGTTATCCGCTTCCCCTTATGTCATCAGCCTTCGAGATTCTGCAGGGAGCCAGGTGCTTTACTAAGTTGGACCTTCGTAACGCTTACCATCTCGTGCGCATCAGAGAGGGGGACGAGTGGAAAACGGCGTTTAACACTCCGTTAGGGCATTTTGAGTACCGGGTTCTGCCGTTTGGTCTCGCCAATGCGCCAGCTGTTTTTCAGGCATTAGTTAATGATGTTCTGAGAGACATGCTGAACATCTTTGTTTTTGTCTATCTTGACGATATCCTGATTTTTTCACCGTCACTCGAGATTCATGTTCAGCACGTTCGACGTGTTCTACAGCGCCTTTTAGAGAATTGTCTCTACGTGAAGGCTGAGAAGTGCTCTTTTCATGTCTCCTCCGTTACTTTTCTCGGTTCCGTTATTTCCGCTGAAGGCATTCAGATGGATTCCGCTAAGGTCCAAGCTGTCAGTGATTGGCCCGTTCCAAGGTCACGTGTCGAGTTGCAGCGCTTTCTAGGTTTCGCTAATTTCTATCGGCGTTTCATTCGTAATTTCGGTCAAGTTGCTGCCCCTCTCACAGCTCTTACTTCTGTCAAGACGTGTTTTAAGTGGTCCGGTTCCGCCCAGGAGCTTTTGATCTTCTAAAAGAACGTTTTTACGTCCGCCCCTATCCTCGTTACTCCTGACGTCACTAGACAATTCATTGTCGAGGTTGACGCTTCAGAGGTAGGCGTGGGAGCCATTCTATCCCAGCGCTTCCAGTCTGACGATAAGGTTCATCCTTGCGCTTATTTTTCTCATCGCCTGTCGCCATCTGAACGCAACTATGATGTGGGTAACCGCGAACTGCTCGCCATCCGCTTAGCCCTAGGCGAATGGCGACAGTGGTTGGAGGGGGCGACCGTTCCTTTTGTCGTTTGGACAGACCATAAGAACCTTGAGTACATCCGTTCTGCCAAACGACTTAATGCTCGTCAAGCTCGTTGGGCGTTGTTTTTCGCTTGTTTCGAGTTTGTGATTTCTTACCGTCCGGGTAGCAAGAACACCAAGCCTGATGCCTTATCCCGTCTTTTTAGTTCTTCTGTGGCTTCTTCTGATCCCGAGGGGATTCTTCCTTATGGGCGTGTTGTCGGGTTGACAGTCTGGGGAATTGAAAGACAGGTTAAGCAAGCACTCACGCACACTGCGTCGCCGCGCGCTTGTCCTAGTAACCTTCTTTTCGTTCCTGTTTCCACTCGTTTGGCTGTTCTTCAGTGGGCTCACTCGGCCAAGTTAGCTGGTCATCCCGGTGTTCGAGGCACTCTTGCGTCTATTCGCCAGCGCTTTTGGTGGCCGACTCAGGAGCGTGACACGCGCTGTTTCGTGGCTGCTTGTTCGGACTGCGCGCAGACTAAGTCAGGTAACTCTCCTCCTGCCGGTCGTCTCAGACCGCTCCCCATTCCTTCTCGACCATGGTCTCACATCGCCCTAGACTTCATTACCGGTCTGCCTTTGTCTGCAGGGAAGACTGTGATTCTTACGGTTGTCGATAGGTTCTCTAAGGCGGCACATTTCATTCCCCTCGCTAAACTTCCTTCCGCAAAGGAGACGGCACAAATCATCATCGAGAATGTGTTCAGAATTCATGGCCTCCCGTTAGACGCCGTTTCAGACAGAGGCCCGCAATTCACGTCACAGTTTTGGAGGGAGTTCTGTCGTTTGATTGGTGCGTCCGTCAGTCTCTCTTCCGGGTTTCATCCCCAGTCTAACGGTCAAGCAGAGAGGGCCAATCAGACGATTGGTCGCATACTACGCAGCCTTTCTTTCAGAAACCCTGCGTCTTGGGCAGAACAGCTCCCCTGGGCAGAATACGCTCACAACTCGCTTCCTTCGTCTGCTACCGGGTTATCTCCGTTTCAGAGTAGTCTGGGTTACCAGCCTCCTCTGTTCTCATCCCAGCTTGCCGAGTCCAGCGTTCCTCCGCTCAAGCGTTTGTCCAACGTTGTGAGCGCACCTGGAGGAGGGTGAGGTCTGCACTTTGCCGTTACAGGGCACAGACTGTGAGAGCCGCCAATAAACGTAGGATTAAGAGTCCAAGGTATTGTTGCGGCCAGAGAGTGTGGCTTTCCACTCGCAACCTTCCTCTTACGACAGCTTCTCGTAAGTTGACTCCGCGGTTCATTGGTCCGTTCCGTGTCTCCCAGGTCGTCAATCCTGTCGCTGTGCGACTGCTTCTTCCGCGACATCTTCGTCGCGTCCATCCTGTCTTCCATGTCTCCTGTGTCAAGCCCTTTCTTCGCACCCCCGTTCGTCTTCCCTCCCCCCTCCCGTCCTTGTCGAGAGCGCACCTATTTACAAGGTACGTAGGATCATGGACATGCGTTCTCGGGGACGGGGTCACCAATACTTAGTGGATTGGGAGGGTTACGGTCCTGAGGAGAGGAGTTGGGTTCCGTCTCGGGACGTGCTGGACCGTTCACTTATTGATGATTTCCTCCGTTGCCGCCAGGATTCCTCCTCGAGTGCGCCAGGAGGCCGCTCGGTGAGTGGGGGGGTACTGTCATGTTTTGTCTTATATTGTCTTGTCATTTTGCTTTTCCCTCTGTTCATTTTCCCCCTGCTGGTCTTTTTAGGTTCGTTCCCCTTTTTCTCTCTCCCTTCCTCTCTCTCTTCTCTCTATCGTTCCGTTCCTGCTCCCAGCTGTTCCTATTCCCCTAATCAATCATTTAGTCTTCCCACACCTGTTCCCTATCTTTTTCCATGATTAGAGTCCCTATTTCTCCCCTTGTTTTCCGTTTCTGCCCTGTCGGATCCTTGTCTATTGTTCACCGTGCTGTGTCTGTGTATCGCCCTGTCGTGTCGTGTTTCCCTCAGATGCTGCGTGGTGAGCAGGTGTCTGAGTCTGCTACGTTCAAGTGCCTTCCCGAGGCAACCTGCAGTTCATGATCGAGTCTCCAGTCTGTTCTCGTCATTACGAGTGGAATTGTGCTTTATGATTGTATATTTACTTTACTGGATTAAAGACTCTGTTTTCGCCAAGTCGCTTTTGGGTCCTCATTCACCTGCATAACACAATGACTAACACCTGCCTCTGATTGAGAACCATATCAGGCCAAACACAGAATCCGACAAACTAGACACACAACATAGAATGCCCACTCAGATCACACCCTGACCAAACAAAACATAGAAACATACAAAGCAAACTATTGTCAGGGTGTGACATCCTGTTGGGTCCACACCATACAAACCCTTCAATATCAATAGTTTCTTGCCGACACAAATGCATTTCATTTATTGAGATAATGTCTGGGTTTAAGGATTTTAGGATTATTATTCGTAATTTATTGATCAATGTGGTCCATCCGTTAACATTCCAATTGAAATGGAATGTTGTAGGGGATGGGAAGCCCCTTAGTATATCTAGTAGGTCTGTCCACCCCATGTCCTTGTCTGCGTTGTCCTTCTGGTTGATCTCATTTCATGACCCGTCCACTTCCCGTGACAAAATAGTCATTTCCTCCTGGTATTTCCCTCAGCAGCGTCTTGAAATTCAGTTCTATAAGGCGATCAGTGTGGGACTTGGCTGGTCGAAGGAAGACTCACAGCTTTTGCTTTGTCCGTAACAGAGCCACTTTCTCCTCCACGGACACTTCACCTTCACAACCCTTGGACCTTAACCTCTCGCCCTCATCCTCTCAACTGCAATCACCTCTGTTTCGCAGCCTAGGCCTACCGATATCAACTGGTTCACTTTGGAGATTAGGTTTAGGTCCTCGTTTTCATCAGCTATGATAGACACGTCTGGGTTGAACTTCGTTGTTTTGGCAGCGCCTATTCTCCCAGATTCTAGGAATTCTACACGGGACTCCAGACAAGAGCTGCTTGTTATTATTCTCCAGTTGAGAGCAAAGCTGTATGATCATCCCAAATGGCTTTCTCCAAAGATGCACATACGCTGTCAACTTTACTATTCATTCCTTTTTCAATACTCAGCTCCATTTCGTCCATCTTTTTTTCCATTTTTCTATCTAGACTCCTTATCTCCGTCATGAGATTTTCTTACTTTCTTACTTTGATAAATTTCACCACTGCGTACATTTCTATCAGAATCCATATGTTTCAGCGGTTAAGTTAAGTGTTTCTGTTATTGCTGTTTAAGGTAACGTTAGATAGCCAGCTAAATGTAACCTTATAGCTAGGCTAGCCAGATTACTCACCAAACAATCCCCAACAAGATATTGACTGTCAGGACTCACAGGATTCAGACTTCAGCTGCCTCCATTTACGATCCGATCTCTGTTTAAAACTTTGAAAATGTTCAAATGAAAAAAGTTGGACATAGTTTGGTCCCATAAAGAAAGAACAGAATGTAAAGTAAGAACAGAATGGTAAAGTATGGTAAAGTAAGAACAGAATGGTTTGAATGACAGTTATAAGCGTAGGTAGCAAACTGGCATACCTTGAGCTGACACGGTATCTTAGTCCTTTAATTGTCCCTGAAAAGGAAGAAAGAACAATCTTTCCATGTCATCAAACAGAAAGCAGATGTGATGTGACAGAGGAGGGCAGGGCCTGGGGGCAGGACAGAGGCCATGTTGCATAACCTGAGCTGCCACGCTGCCCCCACACTACTAGACAGAGCAATTAGACCTGCTGACTCAAACACTGTCCTGTGTCGCCACCGCAATTAACAAGCTCTGGAGGAGCCTGGACAACAACCGAGTGACAGACCGCATACACAGAGTGAGGGAAGAGAGGAAGGAGGGAGGATGGAGAATGGAGAGAACACGTGCAGGAGGGTGGACATGCTGGGTTGCCAGGTTGTAGTGAACAGCTGGTGTAGGCGGGTGGCAGAATCCTCACAACAACCAGCGCTGTTCTCTTTCTGAGAAAAAGAAAAAAAAAGAAACATGTTTTAAATTCTGATGCTCAACTTTCTTCCTTGACACAAACATGATGAAACTGTTTTTGGGGTGAGCCTTTTCATGTACCACTTTGATGATGCAATCCAGAATTCTATTGTTTTGCTGTTACCTGTACCTGTGGGATAACAGATAGAGAGAGAGAGTTTGAAGAGAGAGTTTGGAGGGAGAGAGTTTGGAGGGGAGAGACAGAGCGAAAGAGAGAGAATGTGCTACAGCTCCCAGAATGAACACCAGCAGGATGGGTATCTGCCGCAGGATCACATTTTATTCACACACACGTACCGTTTTCACTGACTGAGAAGGAATCAAGCATCTATACACACACATACACACTCCCAGTGACAGACAGACAGATTGAATGGGTTAACATACCTGGCAGCAGACAGGCAGAGACAGACAAGTTCTAGAGACACAAACTGATCCAGAGCCAGGGAGACTCAGACAGACCTACAGACAGATAGGTGGACGAGAGGTCATGTTGGCAGACCTGAGGACAAAGGAGTGATGAAGACAGTGGGAGATGGATTTCTGGGCCCTCTCATTTCCACACAGTCATTGTTCATCAGTGTGTGTTGCCTAACACCTGCCTGTCTGTGTCACACCTGACAGATGCCACCTGTCACTCAGTCTGGGATGGGCCAAAATCTCGGACACAGCTGTCCATCTTATTGTCACACACACACACACACACACACACACACACACACACACACACACACACACACACACACACACACACACACACACACACACACACACACACACACACACACACACACACACACACACACACACACACACACACACACACACGAGCCTTAGACACTGTTGTTTCTGATGATTTAGGTATGAGCCTCCTTCTGTAATGGAGTACAGGCAGTTTCACTATTCATCCCGTCATCTTCAGATGATGATGTTGATGAGCCAAACCCAGTACCAAAAACCACCCTCTGATTCAGAGCTCAGACCACAAATAGGCATTTTAGTCCTCTGTGTTTTTAACTAGCCCAGGCAGGCACAGAACTAATCAATCTATTAAAGCTGTCCACTTCCAGGTTTTCACTTAGAAAACCACAGCATTAAGGAACATTGGCTTTTAAAGCTGCTCAATTAATACTAGGGCTGTCGAAGTAAAGATGTTAATAACGTTTTAATGAGTTCAATTTTTTATTCCACACATGTTTTAGACACCATTAATTACATCTCAATGTATTTACTGCAGGGACCCTTTTTAAGCACATACAGTGTCTTCAAAAAGTATTCAGACCCCTGGACTTTTTCCACATTTTGTTACATCACAGCCTTATTCTACAATTGATTAAATAGCTTTTCCAACATCATCAATCTACACACATTACCCACTAATGATAAAGCAAAAACAGTTTTTGTAAAAGAAAATGGAAATATCACATGTACAGTATTCAGACCCTCTACTTATTACTTTGTTGAAGCGCCTTTGGATCTCTCTGTGCTTAGCTCCGTCCATCTTTCCTGCCTCGATCCTGACTAGTCTCCCAGTCCTTGCCGCTAGAAAACATCCCCACAGCATGATGCTGCCACCACCATGCTTCACCGTAGGGATGGTGCCAGGTTTCCTCCGGATGTAACACTTGGCATTCAGGCTAAGGAGTTCAGTCTTGGTTTCATCAGACCAGAAAATCTTTAGGTGCCTTTTGGCAAACTCCAAGCGGGCTGTCATGTGCCTTTTACTGAGGAGTGGCTTCCATCTGGCAATTCTACCATAAAGGCCTGATTGGTAGAGTCCTGTAGGGATGGCTGTCTTTCTGGATGGTTCTCCACAGAGCAACTTTAGAACTCTGTCGGAGTGACAATCGGCTTTTTGGTCACCTCCCTGACCAAGCGCAACACACAACACAGTGTGCACTTGATGGCAGCTGTTATGCAGCTATGGAGTGAAATGTTGGCCATTCAGGTCTCATATGTTGCTTCATTACAATATTTTATCATAATACATTAAATCTGTGTTCAGTTTATGTTGAAAATGTTGAAAATGCTGAAAATGTTGAGAAATCTATGCTAAGTCAATGGGACAAACAGGCTAATTTGGAAGCTAGCTAGCCAGCCATGTAGATTAGACATTGCACAATTGATTTTAGATCATTTTTTTGTATGTTTAACTAGCTGACTAGCTATATGAATCCCATTTACACTCCCTCGTTTAGAATTGTGAAGTAAAACGTTTTCTAAATCTAGTTATCCTTGTCTGCAATGCTATTGACTTAACAGGGCAGGGGCAACACCTCTTTGTTGCATCTCGTTTGTTAGCTGATCAATTCCAGTACAGATGTGTCAGTCAACAGGCAACAACGCTATAGGAGATAAGTAAATAAATGGGGAAATGTAGTTTAAAGTTGATGTTCCTCATTACTCCTTATTGCTCCAGGGTCTCATACCCCACTCCATTGGCAGCAACATTGCTCTGCAATGATTTTAATTACAACAGGACATCCATTCCATTTAGCTACTTTTTTTTTATTGTAGTAGCTTGTGACTAGTTCGTCATGTTGAAGAACATGGATAAGTAGCCTAGGCTAGATCTAATTGGAAATTGGGATAACACAAATTTAGAATGCCTGAAGTTTTAAAACTTCTTCAGGATAGGGTCTATTTTTCTCCATTTCCCCCTGACCGACGTGTCCAAAGTAAACTGCCTGTTGCTCCGGCCCTGATGCCAGGATATGCATATAATTGGTACCATTGTAAAGAAAACACTCTGACGTTTGTGGAAATGTTCAAATATTGTAGGAGACTATAATACAATAGATATGGTAAGAGAAAATCCAAAGAAAAACTAACCGGAAATGTTTTCTTTTTTTGAGAGCCCATGCTCTTCCAATGGAACGTATAGGTAAAAAATGTAATCTAGCTCCCAAGATGCAATTCCAATTGGCTTCCACTGGATGTCAGTAGTCTTTGTTCAAGGTTTCAGGCTTGTTTCTTCCCAAAAATGAGGAAGAATAATGAGTTTTGATACAGGGACACAGACTTAGAAATCAGTGTATGCGCACACGATGAAGAGGAACGCACCTGCTAATATCGTTTTCTTATTGAACATACTTCTTTCCGTATTAAATATTATAGTTTAATTACATTTTAGGGCATCTGAGGATTTAATAGAAACTTACTTATTTTGACTTGTTTTAACAAGGGTTAGAGGTAGCTTTTTGGAATCATTTGTCTGCATGTTGAATGAGTGGATTACTCAAATCGATGGCGCCAACTAGATAGACTTTTAAGGATATAAAAAAAGTATTTTGATGTAGGGTGCTGTCCTCAAACAATCGCATGGCATGCTTTCGCTGTAAAGCCTACTGTAAATCGGACAGTGCAGTTACATTAATGGCTGTATTATAGTGACTTTTGTGTTTGTTATGATAAATGATATTATAAACATTCTGATACAGAATGTTTTGTGTTTCTCTCGTTCTTGTGTGTTTTCCTTGTTTTAGTGTTGGTCAGGACGTGAGTGATAGAGGAAATTATATTTGAAATGATTAATTATGTATACATTATTGATTAGAACCATTTATTCTAATACTATTATGAGTTCTTGGTTAAGCTGTTACTGAAAATGTAAGCAGAACGAATTAATTGTCTGTGCCTCTTGGAGGTTTAAGGGGGAGAGAAAGATATAGCTTTTCAGACAAGATAAGAATGTTTGGGTTTGAAGATGTCGTTCCCATAGCAACGATTAAAACATTCCCTAACCATAAACCGTGGATTGATGGCAGCATTCACGTGAAACTGAAAGCGCGAACCACTGCTTTTAATCAGGGCAAGGTGTCTGGTAACATGACCGAATACAAACAGTGCAGCTATTCCCTCCGCAAGGCTATCAAACAAGCTAAGCGTCAGTACGGAAACAAAGTAGAATCTCAATTCAACGGCTCAGACACAAGAGGTATGTGGCAGGGTCTACAGTCAATCACGGACTACAGGAAGAAATCCAGCCCAGTCACGGACCAGGATGTCTTGCTCCCAGGCAGACTAAATAACTTTTTTGCCCGCTTTGAGGACAATACAGTGACACTGACACGGCCTGCAACGAAAACATGCGGTCTCTCCTTCACTGCAGCCGAGGTGAGTAAGACATTTAAACGTGTTAACCCTCGCAAGGCTGCAGGCCCAGACGGCATCCCCAGCCGCGCCCTCAGAGCATGCGCAGACCAGCAGGTCAGTGTGTTTACGGACATATTCAATCAATCCCTATACCAGTCTGCTGTTCCCACATGCTTCATTTACATTACATTTAAGTCATATAGCAGACGCTCTTATCCAGAGCGACTTACAAATTGGTGCATTCACCTTATGACATCCAGTGGAACAGCCACTTTACAATAATACATCTAAATCTTTTAAGGGGGGAGGGGTGTTGAGAAGGATTACTTTATCCTATCCTAGGTATTCCTTAAAGAGGTGGGGTTTCAGGTGTTCCCAAGAAAGCTAAAGTAACTGAGCTAAACGACTACCGCCCCGTAGCACTCACTTCCGTCATCATGAAGTGCTTTGAGAGACTAGCCAAGGACCATATCACCTCCACCCTACCGGACACCCTAGACCCACTCCAATTTGCTTACCGCCCAAATAGGTCCACAGACGATGCAATCTCAACCACACTGCACACTGTCCTAACCCATCTGGACAAGAGGAATACCTATGTGAGAATGCTGTTCATCAACTACAGCTCGGCATTCAACACCATAGTACCCTCCAAGCTCGTCATCAAGCTCGAGACCCTGGGTCTCGACCCTGCCCTGTGCAACTGGGTACTGGACTTCCTGACGGGCCGCCCCCAGGTGGTGAGGGTAGGCAAGAACATCTCCTCCCCGCTGATCCTCAACACGGGGGCCCCTAAGGGTGCGTTCTGAGCCCTCTCCTGTACTCCCTGTTCACCCACGACTGCGTGGCCACGCACGCCTCCAACTCAATCATCAAGTTTGCGGACGACACAACAGTGGTAGGCTTGATTACCAACAACGACGAGACGGCCTACAGGGAGGAGGTAAAGGCCATCGGAGTGTGGTGTCAGGAAAATAACCTCACACTCAACGTCAACAAAACTAAGGAGATGATTGTGGACTTCAGGAAACAGCAGAGGGAACACCCCCCTATCCACATCGATGGAACAGTAGTGGAGAGGGTAGCAAGTTTTAAGTTCCTCGGCATACACATCACAGACAAACTGAATTGGTCCACTCACACAGACAGCATCGTGAAGAAGGCACAGCAGCGCCTCTTCAACCTCAGGAGGCTGAAGAAATTAGGTTTGTCACCTAAAGCACTCACAAACTTCTACAGATGCACAAACGAGAGCATCCTGGCGGGCTGTATCACCGCCTGGTACGGCAACTGCTCCGCCCTCAACCGTAAGGCTCTCCAGAGGGTAGTGAGGTCTGCACAACGCATCACCGGGGGCAAACTACCTGCCCTCCAGGACACCTACACCACCCGATGTTACAGGAAGGCCATAAAGATCATCAAGGACACCAACCACCCGAGCCACTGCCTGTTCACCCCGCTATCATCCAGACGGTGAGGTCAGTACAGGTGCATTGTTACGAATCCCTTTTGGCCCGACAGTCTAGGGGGGATGGTAATGAGACCCGTAACATAAACTCATGCAAATTATTATTGTGACAAAGTAAAAGTGTGCATGAAATAACCACGACAACAGAAATCTACCGTCAAACTCTAGGTTTATTTATAAACACACGGTAATGGGGGGAGCAGGAAAAGGGGCTGAGCTGGACCCAAGGAAAGAAACA
The DNA here is from genome assembly GCF_021184085.1 of Oncorhynchus gorbuscha. Lineage (NCBI taxonomy): Eukaryota > Metazoa > Chordata > Actinopteri > Salmoniformes > Salmonidae > Oncorhynchus > Oncorhynchus gorbuscha. The sequence continues at coordinate 28,341,731 of NC_060173.1, read as the reverse complement.
ATAAATATACAAAAACACACCCCTAAGCTAGACTAGCCTACTTTAACAGCTAACTAACTAACCAAAAAATACAGTGGGTGGTCCGCCCAGTTCTACCTAGTGTATTTAACAAAGTTCACCTACGGGTAGTGTATGCCCATGGGCGACTTGTCTTGGTTTCCCCTTTTCCCACCAGCAAACAAACAAACACCATAACCAAAAACAATACTCACAGGTGATGACAAAGTGCTATGAGGTGCTTAAACAAAAGAGAGGTTAAGACACAAAGCGAGAGTGAAACACAGAGACCTACAGACATGGCATTTACAGAGAGATTGAGCTAGAGATTGAGCTAGAGATTGAGCTGAGCTGTGCTCTAGAACAATCAAATGGGGTTTTTAAACCATGGGGAAGGAACTGTGATAGGTCAGGAAATAGGAGAAGGTGTGTCTTCTGATTGATGATTGATTGTTGACTGATTGGGGAGTGATGGTTTTCACCTGTGAGGGGAGAAGGAGAGAAAAGAAACACACACAGGATACACACACAGGATAACTGTATCCGTAACATGCATCAAAGCTGGGACCGAGAGACTGAAAAACAGCTTCTATCTCAAGGCCATCAGACTGTTAAACAGCCACCACTAACATTGAGTGGCTGCTGCTAACACACTGACACTGACTCAACTCCAGCCACTTTAATAATGGGAATTGATGGGAAATGATGTAAATATATCACTCGCCATTTAAACAATGCTACCTTATATAATGGTACTTACCCTACATTATTCATCTCATATGCATACGTATATACTGTACTCTATATCATCGACTGCATCCTTTTGTAATACATGTATCACTAGCCACTTTAACTATGCCACTTTGTTTACATACTCATCTCATATGTATATACTGTACTCGATACCATCTACTGTATCTTGCCTATGCTGCTCTGTACCATCACTCATTCATATATCCTTATGTACATATTCTTTATCCCCTTACACTGTGTATAAGACAGTAGTTTTGGAATTGTTAGTTAGATTACTTGTTGGTTATTACTGCATTGTCGGAACTAGAAGCACAAGCATTTCGCTACACTCGCATTAACATCTGCTAACCATGTGTATGTGACAAATAAAATTTGATTTGATTTGATAACTACGCTGCATCTTGGTCCGATCCCTGCTACACCTCTTCTTCAGAGGAAGAGGAAGAAGAGAACCGTAACAAGCATAGTATGCCTGTAACTCAATGCACTGCTTTTTAAATGGATTAATTGTGATTAACTACACAAAATCCTAAAATTAATCGCAATTAATTATTGTAATAGTTTGACAACCCTAATTCAAACTAATCACTATTGTATCCAAGCTTCTCAGTGTTCAACAACGTGAATAATGTTACTGTTTTGATATTCAGCCTCTCCTTTTATTAAAAATGGTTGTTGCATTCTGAACAATTGGTGAATTGATGCAGTAGGGAAAAGGACTTCATTGTCTGTAGTAGCAGGGTTCAAGAGCCAAAGGAATGCAGGGTGGAATCCTGCTGTTGATCCTTATCTCCCGAGAATGTGTGTCTGCTCAAGGGGGCTGGGGAAAGGTGAATCGGAAAGTGCATTTACCCTGAGACAGGCAATACATTCTCTTCACCTGTGAGGCACTATGCAATCTAGGCAGAGGTGGGTCTCCTCAAATAAATGGCTGCTATCGTAGACAGGACATCACGCACGCGCAAACACAAATGTGCAGCCGCATATTGAAAAGTGCAGCCGTACAACCAGGGTGCAGTGTGTGGTCTAAACATTGAACATAATTACCATTTCCTCCTGCTACTCAAGGCTTGATGCCAATAAGCAGAATCATTAAAGCATGTCAAAGTGGGAAGGTGGGCGTCTGAGCTGCTCTGCTACTCTGAAACCACAGCCTACAGATGTTTTTAAATGACAGAGAGACAAAGGGTCCTATTAAACACAGTAATTAAAGCCACCCACCACTAGCATCCCCGTCACGTAGCTAATTTAATCTTTACAAAATAATTCATTATTGTCAATACAAACACACAAATTCTCTATTTTGCCTGTCGGGAAGACAGAGGTCTAATGGATGTGTATGTGTTTGTGTGTGAATCTGTGCCGGTGTGTGTATCCGTGTGTGTGTTTGTGTGTGAATCTGTGCCGGTGTGTGTATCCGTGTGTGTGTTTGTGTGCAGGCATGCATGTTTAGCTAGGTGAGCCCAGCCTGGGAGAACAGGTGTAATTGGGTGTGGGAACCTTGTGGTCTCTCTCGCTAAATTAGATCAGATCAACTATCTTCTCCTCTCCATTTCCTCCTCAGGCCTGTTATTATTGCTTTGATCACGTCGGAATCTACGATCGAGGAAACACGTATGACAGGCTAATGATTACGTGTTGACAACAGCCCTCCTTTGATAGCATGAAAACCCCTCTCCCTCTATGTGTTTTCTCTGGCCAAAATCTATTTAGCAGAGGAAAAAAGTCCCCACTAAAAGGGTTTGAGTGCTTTGGTCCACTGACACTCAGCAGTGGTTTTGCCAGGCCTGGGGATCAATGCCTCCTACAGTGAGTCATTAAGGCCCATTATTTCTATAAAGGGAAACAGGTGAGGAGAGAGAATGCAGAACCGCATACACTCCAGCTCCAGCTAACCATAACCAATTGTTAAATGAGTTTCTAGCTACCGATATCTCAAAGCAAAGACATTGGGAGGTCTGCTGAGACAGCAGCACCACACTTAATGGAGTGTTCCATCTCCGCTTGAAAGCAGGTGTGAATCCGCAGTGCGTGCTGCGCCCCGATTATGTGAAGGCATAAAAAGGAAAGTTGGGGGAGCGGAAGATGAGACAGTGTTTTTGATTACGGCTGTGAGGGGATGAGAGTGGTTCCTTCTTGGCGAGGTCTAAGGGAATCTCTCCCTGGCTGTTCACTACATTTAAAAGATGCTAGCAGCTAGAAGACAGAATTTAAGAGAACCTCTCCTTCTCCCATTTCTTCCATTCATTCCTCCATTCACCCAACCCCATTTGAATGAAACAGTGCCATGAATCTTGAAAAAGGAAAGACTGAAAAATACTCCCTTCCTCACCCAGCTCATCTATTACTTCCTCCCTCCCAAAGTTTGCCTGTGAGGTGGCGAGAAGGAATGGCCCTCACATATGCTGCAATAGTTTGTGTCGGGGGGCTAGGGTCAGTCTGTTATATATGGAATATTTCTCCTGTCTTATCCAGTGTCCTGGTAAATTTATGTATGCTCCCTCTAATTCTCTCTCTCTCCCTCTCCCTCCCGGAGGACCTGAGCACTGGGACCATGCCTCAGGACTACCTGGCCTGATTACTCCTTGCTGTCCCCAGTCCACCTGGTCATGCTTCTGTTACAATTTCAACTGTTCTGCCTGTGGCTATGGAACCCTGACCTGTTCACCGGACGTGCTACCTTGTCCTGAACCTGCTGTTTTCGACTCTCTACCGCACTTGCGGTCTCTAACTTCGAATGCTCGCCTATGAAAAGCCAACTGACATTTACTCCTGAGGTGCTGACCTGTTGCAGCCTCCAAATCAAATCAAATGTTATTTGTCACATACACATGGTTAGCAGATGTTAATGGGTGTGTAGCGAAATGCTTGTGCTTCTAGTTCCGACAATGCAGTAATAACCAACAAGTAATCTAACTAACAATTCCAAAACTACTGTCTTATACACACACAAGTGTAGGGGGATAAAGAATATGGACATAAAGATATATGAATGAGTGATGGTACAGGGCGGCATAGGCAAGATACAGTAGATGGTATCGAGTACAGTATATACATATGAGATGAGTATGTAAACAAAGTGGCATAGTTAAAGTGGCTAGTGATACATGTATTACATAAAGATGCAGTAGATGATATAGAGTACAGTATATACATATACATATGAGATGAATAATGTAGGGTATGTAAACATTATATTAGGTAGCATAACCTCTTGAGACTCTAGTGGCAGTATTTCATTATTGGTTAAAAAAACGTGCCCGTTTTAAGCCCAATATTTTGTCACGAAAAGATGCTCGACTATGCATATAATTGGCAGCTTTGGAACGAAAACACTCTGACGTTTCCAAAACTGTAAAGATATTATCTGTGAGTGCCACAGAACTCATGCTACAGGCGAAACCAAGATGAAACCTCAAACAGGAAATGAGCAGAATTTTTGAGGCTCTGTTTTCCATTGTCTCCTTATATGGCTGTGAATGTGCCATGAACGAGCCTAAGCTTTCTGCCGTTTGTCCAAGGTGTCTGCAGCATTGTGACGTATTTGTAGGCATATCATTGGAAGACTGGCCATAAGAGACTACATTTGCCAGGGGTCTGCTCTGTGTCCTTTGTCTAAATTGGTGCGTAATCTTCAACTGGAGGCATTTTCCATTGAGATTCAGAGGAGAACGCACACTTCCACAAATGATATATCATCGAAGAGATATGTGAAAAACACGATGAGGATTGATTCTAAACAATGTTTACCATGTTTCAGTCGATATTATGGAGTTAATTTGGAAAAAAGTTTGGCGTTTTGATAACTAAATTTCTTTTTCTTTTGGTAGCCAAACGTGACGCACCAAACGGAGCGATTTCTCCTAAACAAATAATCTTTCATGAAAAACTGAACATTTGCTATCTAACTGAGAGTCTCCTCATTGAAAACAGCCGAAGTTCTTCAAAGGTAAATGATTTATGTGAATGTTTTCTGGTTTTTGTGAAAATGTTGCCTGCTGATGCTAACGCTAAATGCTATGCTAGCTACGCTAGCTATCAATACTGTTACACAAATGTTTGTTTTGCTATGGTTGAGAAGCATATTTTAGAAAATCTGAGATGACAGTGTTGTTAACAAAAGGCTAAGCTTGAGAGCTAGCATATTAATTTCATTTAATTTGCGATTTTCATGAATAGTTAACGTTGTGTTATGGTAATGAGCTTGAGGCTGTATTCACGATCCCGGATCCGGGATGGCTAGTATCAAGAGTGGCTAGTGATATATTGTACATCATTTCCCATCAATTCCCATTATTAAAGTGGCTGGATTTGAGTCAGTGTTTTGGCAGCAGTCACTCAATGTTAGTGGTGGCTGTTTAACAGTCTGATGGACTTGAGAAAGAAGCTGTTTTTCATTCTCTCGGTCCCAGCTTTGATGCACCTGTACTGACCTCGCCTTCTGGATGATAGCGGGGTGAACAGGCAGTGGCTCGGGTGGTTGTTGTCCTTGATGATCTTTATGGCCTTCCTGTAACATCGGGTGGTATAGGTGTCCTGGAGGGCAGGTAGTTTGCTGAATTTCTTCAGCCTCCTGAGGTTGAAGAGGCGCTGCTGCGCCTTCTTCACGATGCTGTCTGTGTGGGTGGACCAATTCAGTTTGTCTGTGATGTGTATGCCGAGGAACTTAAAACTTGCTACCCTCTCCACTACTGTTCCATCGATGTGGATAGGGGGGTGTTCCCTCTGCTGTTTCCTGAAGTCCACAATCATCTCCTTAGTTTTGTTGACGTTGAGTGTGAGGTTATTTTCCTGACACCACACTCCGAGGGCCCTCACCTCCCCCCTGTAGGCCGTCTCATCGTTGTTGGTAATCAGGCCTACCACTGTTGTGTCGTCCGCAAACTTGATGATTGAGTTGGAGGCGAGCGTGGCCACGCAGTCGTGGGTGAACAGGGAGTACAGGAGAGGGCTCAGAACGCACCCTTGTGGGGCCCCAGTGTTGAGGATCAGCGGGGTGGAGATGTTGTTGCCTACCCACACCACCTGGGGCGGCCCGTGTTGTTGCCTGTTAAATGCCCACACAGCATTCTCTGGGGATGGGTTAGGGCAGTGTGCCCATCGTCTGTGGAAGTACAGTACCCAGTTGCACAGGGCGGGGTCGAGACCCAGGGTCTCAGTTACCTTAGCTTTCTTGGGAACAGGAACAATGGTGGCCCTCTTGAAGCATGTGGGAACAGCAGACTGGGATAGGGATTGATTGAATATGTCCGTAAACACACCAGCCAGCTGGTCTGCTCATGCTCTGAGGGCGCGGCTGGGGATGCCGTCGGAGCCTGCAGCCTTGCGAGGGTTAACACGTTTGAATGTTTTACTCACCTCGGCTGCAGTGAAGGAGAGTCCGCATGTTTTGGTTGCAGGCCATGTCAGTGGCACTGTATTGTCCTCAAAGCGGGCAAAAAAGTTATTTAGTCTGCTTGGGAGTAAGACAACCTGGTACGTGACGGGGCTGGTTGTCTTTTTGTAATCCGTGATTGACTGTAGACCCTGCCACATACCTCTTGTGTCTGAGCCATTGAATTGAGATTCTACTTTGTTTCTATACTGACGCTTAGCTTGTTTGATTGCCTTGCGGAGGTAATAGCTACACTGTTTGTATTCGGTCATATTTCCGGTCACCTTGCCCTGATTAAAAGCAGTGGTTCGCGCTTTCAGTTTCACGCGAATGCTGCCATCAATCCACGGTTTCTAGTTTGGGAATGTTTTAATCGTTGCTATGGGAACAACATCTTCAACGCACGTTCTAATGAACTCGCACACCAAATCAGCGTATTAGTCAATGTTGTTGTCTGACGCAATACGAAACATATCCCAGTCCACGTGATGGAAGCAGTCTTGGAGTGTGGAATCAGATTGGTCGGAACAGCGTTGGACAGACCTCAGCGTGGGAGCTTCTTGTTTTAGTTTCTGTTTGTAGGCAGGGATCAATAAAATGGAGTCGTGGTCAGCTTTTCCGAAAGGAGGGCGGGGCAGGGCCTTATATGCGTCGTGGAAGTTAGAATAGCAATGATCCAAGGTTTTGCCAGCCCTGGTTGCGCAATCGATATGCTGATACAATTTAGGGAGTCTTGTTTTCAGATTAGCCTTGTTAAAATCCCCAGCTACAATGAATGCTGCCCAGGATGTATGGATTCCAGTTTGCAAAGAGTCAAATAAAGTTTGTTCAGAGCCATCGATGTGTCTGCTTGGGGTGGAATATATACCGCTGTGATTATAATCGAAGAGAATTCCCTTGGTAGATAATGCGGTCGACATTTGATTGTGTGGAATTCTAAATCAGGTGAACAGAAGGACTTGAGTTCCTGTATGTTTTTGCGACTACACCACGTCTCGTTAGCCATAAGGCATACGCCCCCGCCCCTCTTCTTATCAGAAAGATGTTTGTTTCTTTCGGCGCGATGCGTGGAGAAACCAGCTGGCTGCCACGAATCCGATAGCGTCTCTCCAGTGAGCCATGTTTCCGTGAAGCAAAGAACGTTACAGTCTCTGCTGTCCCTCTGGAATGCTACCCTTGCTCGGATTTCATCAACCTTGTTCTCAAGAGACTGGAAATTGGCGAGAAGTATACTGGGGAGTGGTGCACGATGTGCCCGTCTCCGGAGTCTGACCAGAACACCGCTTCGTTTCCCTCTTTTACGAAGTCGTTTTTTTGGGTCGCCGGCTGGGATCCATTCCGTTGTCCTGGGTGAAAGGCAGAACACAGGGTCCGCTTCGCGAAAGTCATATTCTTGGTCGTACTGATGGTGAGTTGACGCTGCTCTTATATTCAGTAGTTCTTCTCGACTGTATGTAATGAAACCTAAGATGACCTGGGGTACTAATGTATGAAATAACACTTAAAAAATCAAAAATAAACTGCATAGTTTCCTAGGAACGCGAAGCGAGGCGGCCATCTCTGTCGGCGCCGGAAGAACTAATGTCCACAACCACAACCACTGTGGTTATTATTATTTGACTTTGCTGGTCATCTATGAATGTTTGCCCATCTTGGCCATGTACTGTTATAATCTCCACCCAGCACAGCCAGAAGAGGACTGGCCACCCCTCAGAGTCTGGTACCTTGCTCGGTTTTGTCCTAGGTTCTTGCCTTTCTAGGCAGTTTTTCTTAGCCACCGTGCTTCTACATCTGCATTGCTTGCTGTTTGGGGTTTTAGGCTGAGTTTCTGTACAGTACTTTGTGACATGAGCTAAAAAGGGCTTTATAAATACATTTGATTGATATGGGACTGGAAGACACCTCTTCACAGGACTCAGCTTGCGTAACACATTACTAAGGGAGACAATAGGCTTCTGAAACCATTATCTGTCATTTCATTTATTCATTAATTTAAGGCAACAACAAAAGTTAAAACATTTTAATGTCTTGACTATTTTCTTTTCACCCTCTTTACTCTTACCATTATTGCTGAACAGAAACAATCAATGCATCTTTTTCTGGAAATCATTATATGACTGCTACAAAATAACATGATCCCATTGGGTAGGGCTGAGTCTTGTTCACAACTCAAGTCATATTGATTAGGTCAAAGGTCACCTTCTCCTTTCACATTAAGACTTGTCTCTAGATCACATCACAAACAAAACACAAACACACACACCCTCTGTATGTGAATAAGGAAAGACATGATGGAGTAAGACAGTGCTGTGTGAAGTTAGTCATCAGGAGTCAGGACTGTACTGTCTGTGCAGATTGTCTCGGGTAATGAGGCATGGTATTAGAGAATGCTGACACTGCACAGAGGAATATTACATACAGGCAAAATACACTTTGATTTTCACCTAGCATGTACTCCGAGGCTCTCACAAATTAATTATGTGTCAATGCTTCATCTGATTGATCTGACAAACACACACAGAAGAGGAGGGAATGGGGGGAATTTGTAGAAGAAGAAGAGGAGATGAGAGGTGAGTGCTAGGTTGTGTTTATACATCAAGGAAGATTTTGGAGACACCTGTAATACATTTCCCTTTAGAGTATAAAACAGGAACACCCACCTTGTCCTGTACATTCTATATTCCTCCTCTGATCTAAGTCCTGTCACCAGTCAACTTTTCTATTTTCAACGCTGCTTGTCAAATCAAAATATACAGAAGAAATTAAATTAAAGCACAGCGTGTCACATTCAGGATTTCATGTTCTATTCAGTTGGGTTTTAGCAGGCACTCAGCCGCTATGCTTTCCTACCCACAGTCCTCTCTAAGCCAAGCTCACCAGCCAAGGATCTGATTGGGTGTGAAAACTGAGCCTGACGGAAATTGATTGCATGGATATCATGCTCCTCAATTAAAATAGTTATTGTAGTTTTAAAAGTTCTGAAAGCAATAAGATCCATTTTGTTACACCACCAGCAGCCTTCTTCAAGGGCACTCCAACATCAGCAGACATGCAGAGGAAAGGAGACTCTCTCTAGTGTTGGTCTCCTGGAGAGAGGTAGGAGGAGAGAGAGGTGTGGGAGGTGATTTGTCAGGGGGCGTGTCCCATTGAGGATCCGGACCTGCCCTCTCCGTAGTCCCTGGGGTCTCGTCTCGGCTCAGGGAGTCTGATGGAACGAGACACGCAAGAACATCTTCGTGAGAAGAAAATCTCTCTCTCTTTCTCACACACACACAAACACACACAGACGCACAAACTACATGTCACCAATCAAGTCTTAATTTTGACATTTTGTATAGAAGTCTTTCTACTTAGTGGCTGTCGAGTGACGCAGATAAAGTGATTGCCAAACTGGTGGAGCCTGTAGTAATCAGAGAGAGTGTAATAGATTCCATTTCAATGGGGACAGGCTGCACTAATCATATCCCTTAATTGGACAATGTTCAGAGGGTGATAGAATGACAGAAACGAGAGAGAAGGGAAAGCAAAAATACATAGTTCTCCCCCCCTGCTCTCATCCCCCTGCACTCATCCCTCCTCTTACCTCTCCCTGTCCTCCCTGAGAGAGAGAAGACAAGAAACAGTCATACTCCTCCTCACGTCTGCACACTTATCCTCCTCCTTTTCTCTCTATCCTTTCCTCCCTTCCTTCTACTCACTTCCTACTCTTCCCCCTCAAACGTTCTATCTCCCCACTCTGCTAACGGATCTTTCTCTGTACTTCCAACCATTCTCTCTTCTTACCGCCTTTCCCCTCCCAAAGACCACATCTCTGCTGGCGCTTACTCGGTCTGAATCCAAACATCCCTCTCTCCCCTCTCTCTCCTATCCTCTCTTGTTGGGATCTGGTCAAAGAGCCTATCTTCTGTTCTCTCCTCTTAACAACCTGTACCACCCATTCCTCTGTCCTTCCTCCCCTGCTCCCCAGTCTTAGACTGAGGTGCTGTCTCAGGTAGCAGAGCACCACAGAGAAGGCATGCAGCTACCTCTGAGCCCTACTAAGCCCACCTGTGTGTGTGTGTGTATGTTTGTTTGTTTTGCTCTGTAGTGTGTGTATGTATGTGTGAGTGTGCATGTGTGTATCCTCTACAGTGTTTGTGTATGTTCTGTTATGTGTGTGTGCATACTTCTCTTCTGGCTGCAGATATAACGACCTCTGGTTCTGCACCTCAACCCACCTCTCAGCCAATAAGGGCACCTCATCAAAGAGTAGACACTCAAACAAACACACATATGCACACGCACACGCACACACACACACAATTCCCCAATGCCTGACAAGAGGGGAGAAGCTGAGTTAAGGGCGAAACTCAGAAAGGTTTTTTTTGTGTTAGGCAATTTCATCTTTTATCTCCAGTCAACCAAAAAGTCTCCCTGCTGTTTGACATAATTACAAATATATTTACATGGCTCCCCTACGTTGATAAATTAACTATTTCTATTGCAATTGTCCTGGCTCAACCCTAGGCGCCAGGGATGTAATAACTTATACAGTATATTCTATCTGACCCGCAGGAGAGAGGCCATTTTGTCTAGAGAGAAAGAGAGAAAGCAGGGAAAGAGTTAACATGGAAGAAATGTCAGAATAAAGAGATAAATATTCCCTACAAGGTTAGAATATCTCTTTCTTTTTACCTGTCTCTCCCTGTTTCTCTGGAAATGCACACATGCACATGCAAGCACACTTCCCCACCACCTCTCCATCTCTCTCTCTTTCTCCACCACCTCTCCATCTTTCTCTCTTTCTCCACCACCTCTCCATCTCTCTCTTTCTCCACCACCTCTCCATCTCTCTCTCTTTCTCCACCACCTCTCCATCTCTCTCTTTCTCCACCACCTCTCCATCTCTCTCTCTTTCTCCATCTCTCTCTCCACCTCTCCATCTCTTTCTCCACCACCTCTCCATCTCTCTCTCTTTCTCCACCACCTCTCCATCTCTCTCTCTTTCTCCACCACCTCTCCATCTCTCTCTCTTTCTCCACCACCTCTCCATCTCTCTCTCTTTCTCCACCACCTCTCCATCTCTCTCTCTTTCTCCACCACCTCTCCATCTCTCTCTCTTTCTCCACTCCACCACCTCCCATCTCTCTCTCTTTCTCCACCACCTCTCCATCTCTCTCTCTTTCTCCACCACCCTCTCCATCTCTCTCTCTTTCTCCACCACCTTCTCTCCTCTTTCTCCACCACCTCTCCATCTCTCTCTCTTCCATCTCCACCACCTCTCCATCTCTCTCTCTTTCTCCACCACCTCTCCATCTCTCTCTCTTTCTCCACCACCTCTCCATCTCTCTCTCTTTCTCCACCACCTCTCCATCTCTCTCTCTTTCTCCACCACCTCTCCATCTCTCTCTCTTCCACCACCTCTCTCTCTTTCTCCACCACCTCTCCATCTCTCTCTCTTTCTCCACCACCACTCCATCTCTCTCTTTCTCCACCACCTCTCCATCTCTCTCTCTTTCTCCACCACCACTCCATCTCTCTCTTTCTCCACCACCTCTCCATCTCTCTCTTTCTCCACCACCACTCCATCTCTCTCTTTCTCCACCACCTCTCCATCTCTCTCTTTCTCCACCACCTCTCCATCTCTCTCTTTCTCCACCACCTCTCCATCTCTCTCTCTTTTTCTCCACCACCTCTCCATCTCTCTCTCTTTCTCCACCACCTCTCCATCTCTCCACCACCTCTCTCTCTCTTTTTCCACCACCTCTCTCCATCTCTCTCCTCTCCTCTCTCTTTCTCCACCACCACTCCATCTCTCTCTCCACCACCTTTCTCCACCACCTCTCCATCTCTCTCTCTTCCACCACCTCTCCATCCACCTCTCCATCTCTCTCTCTTTCTCCACCACCTCTCCATCTCTCTCTCTTTCTCCACCACCTCTCCATCTCTCTCTCTTTCTCCACCACCTCTCCATCTCTCTCTCTTTCTCCACCACCTCTCCATCTCTCTCTCTTTCTCCACCACCTCTCCATCTCTCTCTCTTTCTCCACCACCTCTCCATCTCTCTCTTTCTCTCCACCACCTCTCCTCCATCTCTCTCTCTTTCTCCCACCACCTCCACTCCATCTCTCTCTTTTTCTCCACCACCTCTCCATCTCTCTCTTTCTCCACCACCACTCCATCTCTCTCTTTCTCCACCACCTCTCCATCTCTCTCTTTCTCCACCACCTCTCCATCTCTCTCTTTCTCCACCACCTCTCCATCTCTCTCTTTCTCCACCACCTCTCCATCTCTCTCTCTTTCTCCACCACCTCTCCATCTCTCTCTCTTTTTCTCCACCACCTCTCCATCTCTCTCTCTTTCTCCACCACCTCTCCATCTCTCTCTCTTTCTCCACCACCTCTCCATCTCTCTCTCTTTCTCCACCACCTCTCCATCTCTCCGTCTGCTCTGCCCTGGTTAGAACAGTCGAGTCGTGGGGAAGTGCTATCTTAAAGAGGACTTTCCGGGTTCTTACCAGCCATTTCTTATTTATGGGCTTTAATGTAGTCGATGCATTATTGATCACAACCAATCATTTCCTCCTCCCCTTGCTTGTGACCGTGGCCCATGGATAGGGGGCAGGCTGAGCTGAAAAGCCCAATGTGGAGCTCACTGCAGAGTGTGGGGTTGGGACAGTCCTGGGGCTCCTGGGTGATGGACGGAGAGACGAGGTCTAAATGGATGGGGTCGGATGTGTATCTTGTGTGTGTGAGAGAGACAAAGCTGAGAGAGAGAGAGAGTGCTGTGGGGGGAAAATTTGCTCAAAGTGTCAAACGTCTCCAAATCATACTAATATCCACTGCCTGGTTAAATTGGAAATGCCTAGCCAGTCACCCCTAAAATGAACCCATCACTCATTTTGGAAAACTTTAGGTGCCCCCCCGAGGAACCAGAGAGGAGGATCAAGCACCATGTTTCCGACACACTTTTCTCTCTCTGTTCTTTTTCTGGCGTTGTTGCTGAGGTCTATAGAGACAGACAGAGAGGGAATGGGGGAGGGAGAGATGCAGAGAGGGAGGAGGGGAGTGAGCTGTGCCCTGATTGAGTTTGAATTCCCTGCTCTTGGCCTAGAAACCGCAGGGCTTCTAAGTCATCATCCGGAAATGCGCCCATCACGCTCCAGCCTTGCCTCCTCAATCTTGTCACAAGTGTAGAGAGAAGTAGGCAAGATGCAGTCGCAGGTTTAGAACTACTGAGATTTATTAAAGCACCATATAGAAAAGCGTGACGAAACCCAAAGTGCAAAATAATAAAGTACTCAGGAAAAACTAGGAGAGATTCCTCTCAGGAAAACAAGCAACATATACAATGACTGACTATATAAACAGTGATAGAGTGGGGATTGGAACCAGGTGCGTGTAATGATGACGAGACCAGTCTGGAGTTGATGAGTGTAGGGCGTTTGCCAGCAACAGGTTCGGCAGCTGCTAGAAGGCCGGCCACTGAATGTTTGAGCTGGACAGGAGGGGCAGCCAAAGTGAAGGTTGGTGTGACAAATCTATCCTTATTGCACCAGGCATAATCAGAATGCGGTACTTCGGATGGTCTTGATGGGACGGGTGAAACAGCGATGGGGGGGGGGTGAGACCGTGGCTGTGCCAGTTAGTGACCACTCTGCAGAACTGCCTCCAGAACAAGATTCATGATGAAACATGCTAACCTGTGTGAGGGAGCAGAGATGCAGAGGAAAGGCACTCATGGCAGTCATCCGTGGGTTAAATAGATATCGCCATTTGCATTTCCAAAAGGCAGGGCCGCCGACTGACCCTACTCGATAACATTAGGCAGTGAGAGAGAGGCCCATTTCTCAAGGGCCCCAAAACCCTGCGAGGAGGGGGGCCGTAATGAGAGAGGATCCTTAACAGATATTGATAGGGCCCCCAGGACAGCGTCTTATCCTAACTCTCCAGTAAGCAGTGCACTCTGCCGCTACTTAATGAAGTAAAACTGGTAGCTTCCCCGGGAGGATTTAACATCACAAACAGCTCTGAGACATGGACCGATCGAGAGGGTGAGTGGTAGAGGGAAGGAATGAGAAAGGGGGAGAGAGAGAATGAGAGAAAGTATGAGTGAGGAAGAATGAGTGCGGGTTAGCAAGAGAACAAGAAAAGAAAGAGTTAGTCCACCCACATAAAAAACTAAAGTTTACTATAGAATATTACAGTACTTACTATAAAATGTTGTAGTAAACTGTAGTATATTGTAGAATACTATACTACACACTGTAGTATCCCCCAATCATGTGCAGTATTTAGTGTATATTTTTGTAGTATACTGTAGTAAATACTACAGAAATGTCCACAATAACACTAAAGTCCGCAAAAACACTACATTTTTTAAAACTATAGTAAATACTACATTATTCAATTTGCATATACCCTGCCCATTCCCCTCCCCCATATCCCAATGTGTGCAACCCATAACTGAGAAACTTACATGCCAAGTATATGTCATATTGTGTTCCCTAGAGAAGCCCTGAACTCTCCATTCACAACCCAGTCCTACCTATAGGCTATGGAACATTTGCTCTTTTACTCTTTCTCCAGTAGGTTTCCTCAAGGAGAAAGCCCCCCACTTCTACATCAAAGATAATAAAACACTTGAGTAAATGTACTCAAAACACTACAGTAAAAACGAAAGTCAGCAAAAACACTACAGTAAATCCTATCAGCGCTGTGGATTTTGCAACAAAAGAGACAGGATCACGAGGTCACTTGTTTTGGTACTGCCCTTATGTAGCTTGTTTTTGGTCACAGGTTCAGGAATGACTGAAGAATTGCAACATTTACCTGGAGCTAACTCTGCAAATAGCCCTCCTGGGTGTGTCTTAATCCATTATATAACACTCCAAGCAAAAATATGTATCTGTAGAAACTATGAGAATAGAAAGGTTTTTTAAACTTTTCTAAAACATCACAGCACAGTTGAAAAAAGATGGCAATCAAAATTGGATGACATTCAGAGATAAATGGGAGGGGTTGAGGGTAGATGAAGGGTGCGATTAAAAACAGTAAATTCAACAGTATACTGCAGTAAATACTACAGCATTCACTATTGTGTTTGTGCAGACTTCAGAGGCACTATAGTATTTTTTACATTGGGCAGATGGTTGTCCCTTGTGGAAAACGGAAGCAGGGGTATGATGGGTAATTTGACTTATCACAGCGAATGCTCCACTGGGTCTAATTGACCATTGTCCTGCAGGACACCATCTCTCTTTTCCTCTCTCGATCTTCCTTTCTCTGTCTCTCTTTCCCTCTCCTTTCCACTCTATTCCACTCACCATCCCAATCTCTCTCTCTTTTCTGGTTAATGTCAGTAGATCAGTCCTCCACCATTCATCCGACAGCTGTTCTCTGGAAAATGTGTAATTTAGAAATGGCCCCTGCTCATCCACCTGTCCCTGGGAAACCCTGTGCCAGTCCCCAGCACTTTGTACTGCAATCATCCTGCCATGGAGAATCTCAGCTGGGGATGAAGTGTGATGAGAAGAAATGCAGAGTGGAAGGAGTGGATGGAGGGAGGGAAGGGAAGGATGTAGGGAATGAGAGAGAGAGGGACATGGAAAGGTGGAGAGGAAGAGAAAAAAAGATCACTGCGTCACATGAAGCCTGAGGAGGAAATGGATTCTCTGTCAGAGTGATTCAGAGGAAGCAGGAGGAACTGCTATAATGTCAATTGGAGATTGTGTGTGTGTCTGTGTCAGCGCGTAGAGTTTCATATGTTGAAAGGGAAGAAAGGATTTTGTAAATGTATGCTTCCACCACATCGCCTCTAGATAAGAGCTGTGAATAGCTATTCAGTAAGTGGATCTTTCTACATACAGCAGTTATTGACGTTGGAGTGTCTATTGTAAACTGAAGCGGCTTGCTGAGGCAACCTT